>NC_056737.1:1098538059-1098541680 GCF_019279795.1 Protopterus annectens
GAAATGTCAGATGTACCAGGGCAGAACATACCTACAGCCATGCATAGTACAGAAATATACATATCGGAACAAATCAAAGCGTAGTCTAGCAGCAGTAAAGTTGCTTATGCTACTACATATGACATATCAATGTGTCAGGTATACAAGACCTGTAACAAGCAACCAGTACAGACATGTACAACATGAGAATGTCCCCTAATCAGGACAGTTGCAATGGCTAGAGTATTGTCCATACCACTCAACCGTCCCTGAGTTTGACTGAAAGTTTAACTCTGTCCCTCTTAATCCCTCCTAAAATTAGTGGCTGTTGAAGGAAAGGTGGTGAATTACACTTACTGACTAATGACTATAAGTAAGAGTTATAAACAACTGCTACCTCAGAATATGTGTATTAAGTCATATGCTCTGATTCTGTCAATGTTTCAAGTTAATAGCACTACTTTTGTAAAAGTGTCCCTGATTTTTCTTGACCTGTCCCTGATTCTGTAGAAATGTGTTCCCGATTGGTGGAGAGTTCTGCTATTGTCACATGAGATATGCATGATGAGGGACTGTCCCATGCAAAGTGGGAAAGGTGTCACTCCTACAGTCTCCCGTCGTGCAATCTGAAAGGTGGACAATGTGCAGTAGGTATGCGGTAGCATGACTCGGCGGACAGCTGCGTTAACAAACTCAAGTCACATGTCAGCATTGCGGAGTATCAGTTCCCATGTATTAGGCAGATGGGAGCAGATTGTATGAGGAACACGCATATAATATGATTACATCACTGGACAGGCCACCGAGTCCGTACAGTCGAACGCCTGCCGTCGCAAAATGGTTACACATACCCGATACTGTAGTCATGTAGTCCGATGTAATACGCATCACAAGGGATCGCACACACCCAGCATGAGTGACAAATGTAAGCGGAAATGTCGGTGAGCGAGCGGCTGTAAGCGTGTTTGTCTAAAAGTATGCCAGTAGTGCACTGTCAAAGAAATGTGGAGTCTAAACGTGTATAAGGTGCTGTGACCAGAGGTCAGCAGTGCTTAACATTGTGCACACCCACACACAACTGCTCCCACTTGCTGGAATGTGCCTTACCCAGTCTGTATCCAACGGCGTCGGCCTGTCCGCAAACAAAGAACCGTCCTATACACATGATGGTAGAAGTACCCTGTGCACATAGCTCATGTGAATTAACAATAGACCATGGCATATGTACAGACAATAGAACACACACACACCATAGAGCAAAGACTTCCAACAGTATAGCAATGTACTGGCAGATACGTCCGGACCACCGGTGTATGCATGCCTGGCCGTCCTGTGTTTCAGTGTGTGAGCATGCCCAGTATGACTGTTACGCATGTTGTCGACCAACATTACTGTCATACCATCATGTGTGTGAGCATGCCAGGTATGGTCAACTGTATTGCATGTGTCGCATGTCCAGATAGTTAGTACTGTGTTGCTGACCCCTCCATTCTACACAGACAGGTGTCATGCTGTGTCGGTAGGGTAGCTAATGGTCATGTGGCATTGACAGTTGCTACATGTCTGCATAGCGTGGGGGGACATCCAACCCCAACCACAGTCCTACACAGCACCATGGGTGGTGCACATGACTCTCACATGTGTAGGTTTGACGGGGGGCACAGCCAACAGTTGTACACATCTGCCGCTACTATACTGGTATGCCGGGTACTCCATGTCAGTGTGTGGACCTACCTAAATTACTGGTTGGAGGGGATACCAGGGTACGTCAGTTCCCAGCTTTAATTACCAGCACAGTGGTGTTGGACGTCCTAGCTTACACAACCTACATCCAACTGCCTGGCCTGCTGTCATCTGTGTGTGTCTTAGGGGTTTGGGGTCATTCATTGAGCATATCCATAGGCCATCGTATATCATTTGTCTGTACTGGTCCACATCTGTCCAGCTGCATGGAACGTGTGTGGGCTGTATGGACACACATGATGGTCAGCCCATAATCTGCAGTGGGTTAGGACACTCTGTGTACTACAGGCTACCATTGTGACCCCCGTATGTGCTACAGAGGTCATGGTGCCACTATGGATGTGTACTGTCTGCTGCCCTAACATTTGGCCACCACAGTCATTTGTATGCTCACATACATACCATAGCAATGGGTAACTACACATTCTAATACAACTGCCACTTTTTAGGTCAATAGACATACCCTGGGTGTGTTCCAGACTTGAGGACGGTGCTGGAGAGCTGCCTATGTTGGATGTACACAGTGCACCTCCTATACATGGCCGAGCACAGGTACTGTCATCTTTGGCATCCATTGTACTGTGTGCGGGTCAGAGAGGGAAAATCTGTGGGTACCTACTGTGTCAGTGCATATGCCTTGTGTTGCCTCTTTGCCAAGGGCAGGTCATAATTTGCACAGGCTTTCGCCGACTGTGCCCTGCTCAGGTAGTTCCTTCACCAAGTCACACTGTGCCTGTACAGGCCTTGGCAGTGGTGTTGGGCTGTGTGGCCCTGCCCCATGCTGTTCCTGCTGCAACTGTTACTGCAGGATAAGATTGTGCAGCATAGCAAATACCATAACAACTTGTATGCATGTAGCTTGTGAATACTGCAGAGCTCCAACGGATGTGTCCAGATACCAGAATTGTGAACTGAGCATCCCAAACACATGCACAAGTATATGTCTTGCTTGTGCATCCACCTCAGTATGGTGTGAGTGGTCAGGTGTGTGTGCATTGCTGATGGGTGTCATCAGCAACGACACCAGTGTTTACCCAGCATCCCCCACTAGGAGACTGTAGGGGATGTCCATATTGGCATTGGTGTGCTACAGCTGTGTCAGAAGCCATATATCGGACACATCATAGCTTCCAGGGCAGACAGCACACACATTATCTCATGCCCTGGCCATCCCATATGGCTTAGCTGTTGGAGGGTATGCCCCTGCAGTGACTGTAGGCCCTACCCTGCTCACCGGGTGGTGTTACGATGTGTATGTGTGTGCAGGCTATAGCACCCAGTACCCCAGGGTAGTCATCCATGTGGTTGAACAGATGCATATTGCTGATCTACTAATCACATGTGTTGAGGACATGTACGTGCTCACTAGCATGTGTTGACATGGCGTCTGTAAACTGGTGCAATACTCTGGATGCAGATGCCTGTGAGATACCCATGATATCCCCAGCTGTGCTGTGTGAGGTACCTGTGGCTAGTACACCTAGGCCAACACATACCTTGGTATCCACTGTGATGTGTTTCCCTTGGCCTGTTTGATGTGTCAGGTGTGGCAGGCACAGGTCAACAAGGTGCTGTAGGAGGTCTCTGTCCACCCCATAGTGCTCCAACATCCCCAGCCCATGTAGCCCCTGGTAAGATACCCTCGGTCTATAAAGTCTTATGTCACCCCAGTAAGGGTTGTTCGGCAACATACACATCCTCACTGCCCCAGCCTCCTGCACATGTTGGTATATGTTGCCTGCTGCAGCCTGTGTCATTTGGTTGGACTGTGTCGTGAAATGTCCCTGCAGGCATACACCAGTGGTGTAGAGTGCGGACGAAACCTGTGTGTATGCTGCTTGCTCGCATTAACGTACTATTCATGTGCATGGGCTGACCATGTCATCTGCTGATTGTGCT
>NC_056737.1:1098557837-1098809205 GCF_019279795.1 Protopterus annectens
TCAGTGTAGCTGGGACACGGTATGGGTGATGATGTCCTATGACCTGTCACAGGTATGCTATGCCATGTGCTATGCGATGTGAAATCATCCGTACTGTCATCTACTTCTGTACTGCTAACATCTACGTTGATAAAGGTTCATAGACTTGCAGACCGTACTCAGCAGGGTAATAGTGCAGTGCCTCCAATTATGACTGTCGTCTCCACTTGTGGGTTGCAGTGGGTTGATATTATCCAACACCCTATCTGTATTGCATATTTATGCTCAGCACTTGTTCAGAACTTGTGAGCACTTCATGAGCTACTAATTACTATAGCACCCATTCCAACTAATTTCTTACAAGTACACTGTCTGTCCTTACATTTCCAGCTTGCTTACAGTACAACAGCTGTTGTACACACGTAACTCACATATCTTGTGAGACATGGTTGAATATACAGGCATGTCCAACTGTCACGTACCAGTGCTATTGCCTGTCTATATGATGAATATGGTGAACATGTGGCAATAGAGCAATTGTCTCATGTACACAGTCAATGCTCACCTCCCAACATACGACACTACAGCCTGTGGGAGATGCACATATGTAGCCATGCTGGGGGTAATGCTCTCACCAACCCAGACTGTACCTGACATTCATGTGGGGATGTGTAACATTTGCAACACACCCCACTCATCACATAGTCTCACAAGATCTCCACCACCACAGGCCACACATAGTATGAGTACGACATTTGCAGAACCTCTCCATACTCTGTGTAGGCACCAGAGGCATCCCCCATCACCAAACACAACAACAATTACTTATATCCCACAGACTCATGTGTGCCCATCAAATACAGCCAATAGGGTGTTATAACAAAACCAACACACCAGTCATAGGTGACTCTGTAGGCGTTCACACTGATGTCCCACTCAGCAGGCTACACAAGGCGATAGTCGCTTACATCTAGCTGTCGGGTAACTGGTTCTGCAACATAACCTATGCACCCATGCCACACCTCACCAGGTACAATTTGACTGTCATTCTCCATGTTAGTGTGACTGCCCTGAGATGTAACTTCCCAGACTACATGTGCAGGGACATGCAATAGCTCTCCAGTCTTGTAGCCCAGAAGGTGTCGGCCAAGCCCTGGGGAGCATTCTGCATTCATCCAGACTAGATACCACTGTACAACAACTGACTGTTTCACTTCAACAGTTGCCTATGCTTCTGCTGTCATTCCACAGGCATCCGGTATCTGTTCGCTTTGAATGACATGGTCAACAAAACACAATGCTTTGGCACAGATGACCTGCACCTGTCAGCCCTGGGAGTACAGATAACATGTAAGGCTCTTGCTGCTCCTATACTGCCTGTCTGGCACAGTTTCCAATAACATTCACCATCAGAATGGGAACAGGCAAGCAAAACATGGGGTCATGTGACTCAATGCTTGACATCATCTCTGATGCATGCAGGCACGGCACTCCTTATAATGGACCACTTCGATATCTTTGCAGTGACTGGGACCTGCCTCTAGGCTCCGCAGAGCACACCTGCACTGACAGGTTATACGCAGACCACACCTTTCAGTCATGTAACCTGGACCGGAACACCCACGGCTGAGGTGTGCCCATATTTCACTATGTTGTACACACCTCCTGGCTGGTTACTTAGCACAATGCATCACAGGTGATCCGCGTGCAACTAACTGTGGCCAGAACTGCTATACACATTGTAACATGCTACAGATTCAACAACATACCCCACAGTTACTGGCCCTCATTTCTTGGTGTACTGGACAGTAGGGTTCAGACAGGTACTACTGATGTGCGACTGACACTACCCCACACTTAACTGTGATAGCTACTCATGTACTGACACATTAGGCCAACGCTGTCCAGGATTCATAACCTCCACTTGGCTGGATCAACCCATACACACCACCACCAAGACCAACAATATCCTAGACATGGACATTACCAACATGTCACTGGTGTTCCACACCTGTGGTTATCCCCTCGTTGGTAGTTTCCAAACATATGCTAATCGCCCTTGTTATCCACATCCTGGCACCACACCCTTCACGGTATACACAGTACAAGATTAGTACAACACCTACTACAGACGTCTTATGACAGCAGTAGTAAACGTCATGACACCCGTGCAGATGGACAATGCACATACAAATGCTGAAACATACCCCAGTGCACCTCATTAGCACTTACACGACTGCATGGATCATGCTATTCCAAACAGAGACATGATGGTACCCACCAGATAATGGATGCCACTCTGGGGGTCCAGTTCCATGGACATAATGTACAACAAAAGGTGGAGGCTGTTGCAAAGTGGAGTACAATCCCATGGGTGGGGTAGCTCACTGGTCAGCCTCAGTAGGGCTCCGGGATCCCTTATCAGATCCTCCAAACCTAGCTACATAAACCTTACTGCGACACATTCCAGGGTGTACACAAAGCATTATGGAGGTATGTCAGTAGTCAATGGCAATACCCACATCTGCTCTGACATACGACGGTTACTCAGGAACATTACAGAACTGAGTGATGTTGGCAACATCCTGGTGGATGGGTTCAATGCTAACTTTACACCCTCTCACTCCCTACAGGGCCATAATATATGCAGGAACATTGCAGGGTCCCTGCGGTCACAACTACACAGTTCCAACCTGCACTCTCTAAGGCCTGGAACACAGATTCCATGTGACCATCCAACATCCCAGGCTGTGATTTACACAAACCTCAGAACGACATGTCTTCCCACTTGGCCACCAGATTCACTAATAGCCTTGTATCAGACATTGTAGCCCTTGAATGGCACACAGCAACAGTTATCACACTCCACACAGGTGGCGCCACAATGAACCAGAGGGACTATTGCCCTATATGCCTGACTGGACTGTTCTGCAAGGCTATGGGGCACATCATCATGGAAGTCATTCACAGAGACATTTGTGGGCTCCAGACCTTTGATGCCACCCAGGTTGGACTTGTTAGGGCCAGACCATGGCTCCTACACCTGGTGGACTCCTTTGATACAGTTACCAGGGCAGTTGATGACGGTAAGGGGGTTCACACAGCCTACATTGTCCTCTCATTGGCTTTCAGCACCATTCTCCATTCTGGTATTGACAACATACACATCCACCTGCACATCGACCCCTACGTCTCAGGATGTTATGCAAAGTGGCTCACAGACAGGACCCACACAATGAGGGTAGCATACTGTAGTACCTACTGTATTTCAGTTACACTTGGCATACCACAGTCCTCAGTCATAGGGCCCCTCATGTTCGGTATATGCTTCCCGAGGTACAGGCTAGCACAGATGGACTTTCCCTGACTAGGTTTCCAGACAACTGCATACAAGGCACCATGATTGATCCACCAGCTGATACAGACTCCCCCCATAAGGGTGTCACTGTGACGGATACCTGATGTCGATAACATGGCCTCAAGCTGCATGACACATGGTGCATGAACATCCCCTTTGGATTACACCAATCACCCACTGACTATCACATAGGTGGTAGTCCCCTACATATATGTGACATTATACGGGATCTTAGTACACACGTACGTAGCACACACTCCTTTGATAACCATATTGCCAATGTGGCGTGGATATCCTTCTACGTGGCCACCCTTATCTGTACTGGGTTTGTAGCTGGAACAAAGGCACCCATTGTACCTCTAAACTCCTGACGTATACACACATTCAAGGGTACAACACCCCATTTAGGGTGTACCTTACAGAACAGTAACGGCTTTACATACCACAACATTAACACACCATGAGGATTATTGAGCTGTGAAGGTTGACGTATGCGACAATACTACGGACACCACGACTGTACACATTTGCATACTGCATACTCAGGGGTGACCTCTGCTGAACATACAGGGCCCATGTCCACAACAATATTCATGGATATACTCCACATAAGCGACATAAGCAAAAGCCACTGAGAGCAACATGCTCATGGATATGTGCACAAATGCAACGATGAGTGGGATGTTCTTGAGGGTTACATTCCCAAACCAGACACTCACCATGCTTTGGAACATGATTCCTATGTACATCACGCAGGGACACTCAGTAGCACTGTTTATGAGATACCTCACTTGGTGGATGGGAGACACACACATGTACAGTGGCTGTACTGTGCAGAGGTGCAGGTAGCACATGGCTCTGCTGTTCACAGACAGGACACTACCCTAGAGAGGTGCCGCCGGTGTAAACACTGTAGATGGGCTTACACATAGACTTGCCAGACAGCATAGTACCTCACTATGAACCTGTGAAGCTATTACATGTCCTTTGTGCATGGTTAATTGAGTAGCTCTTCCATTTCGATTAGCTATCATGCTGTTACAGTGTCCCATGACTGCAAGCCATATGTATCCTGTTATTGTGTATTGTACATGCCAATAGACGATACCTTTTGTTTGCATGATATGCCTGTTATGCTGTGTAGAATATCTGACATATCTACCTACAATACTATACATTACACATATTTTACAACGTATCCCATAATGCAAAGCATACTTGCACAGCAGGACCACCTTAGGCATGTTATTGTCATTATATGCCCATACACATGCCTACTGTGACAGTATATCAACATATACTATCCCCTGCTATGGCACGTACTTGTTGGACATACCCTACCACTGATGGCGGGTGGTGTGGAATTGTTCTGTTTAAAGCCCTCATGTAGCATCCCTTGTGGTGTCTGTAATGTTTACCTTGTGGCCCACAGCAGGACACACAATTTCTACAAGCATTACTATGCTCAGCATGACATCACTATATAATACCTTTTCCCACTTTATGCATTGCGGACACTTTCAATTAATACAAAACAGGCTATACATGCACTAACATACTGAGTGTTCTACATACCTTGTTAGCGTTCCGAACTTTCGTAAATATCTCTCTTACACCTTTACTGATTAAACGGTTCTATGGTATGAGCATATGGTTTGAATGCCTGGCAAGTCATCCTTATATACCTGTAACATGTGGTTTCCTGCCGCCAATTGGTGTTCCTGAGTAAATTATTACATGCACATCAGCTGTGCAGCTACTCCATTCGCCAATTACGCGGCAACAGTGGGGTATAATTGAATTCTCCACTTGGGCGTTGCCCTTTTGCCCTACCTTCGGGGAGACGGCCTGTATGTGTTTTGTTGTGTGGAATTGCAACTGCTATTTGTAGAGACACGGATATTTTGGATTCATGTCCCCTGTGGATTGTGTGTGATGGCTAGAGTATGTGGTTCTACATGTGAGTGTACCTGTCATCTCAACCATCTGATAAGGGACTATTGCAAACAAAACCTGTAACATCACCGTCTGTTCCATTATACAACAGCTACGATTTCACATGGCGCCTTTACAAATGTGTTTCTCACAAGGTATGTTAACGCTTCTGCAGATGTAATTGAGTGAGTGGATGTTTGTGATGTTATTACAGTCTGTATTGCTATTGTTTCGTGTGTGGGAGATGTAGGTGGGTGTACATAGCATATACAGGTTTGTGGGGACTGCATTTCTATTTATTCCATATATGTGTGTGGGCTCCTTCCCTAATTGAAGACCTATCAGTTAGTAGACTGAAACTATGGTTGTTACGGGCTTATACATTGGGCCGTTGTTAATTGGTTTCTATATAGTATGCAGGTGAGGCTGATACTTCCATACCTCTGAAAATACAGCGATATGTAAAGGAATGTTACTAAATGACAGCTGTCCCATGTATTTCTGTCACAGATATTTGCACTCATTGCAGTTGTGTTGGTGACTGAACCTCTTAGGCATGGGTTGCCACCTTTTCAAATGGCCATAGTGGGACATTTGCAGGACACACATCGGTGTTTACAGGCCGACACATACCCACGGTCAGTACACAGGATAGCACATACTTTTATCCTGAATACATACTTATTCTTGTAGCACTTTAGCTACTTATCATGTTTCATGTAACATTTACGTTTTTTAGATACAAGCATAACTATTTAATGCAACTATTACATAATATATGGGACATAATTATGTCCTACAATCTCGGACATTTGCCCTTTTTAATATTTTTTGTCAGGACATAACTGCCCAGGGAGGGGCTGTCCCTCCTAATGTGGGACAGGTGGTAACCATATGCCTACGGCCAGCTATAACCACACCTACCGTAATGATCTACCTCCGAGTTAGCACTAACAGACACACGATGCAAACACACACACACACACACACACACACACATTACAGTCCCACGGAAATGCACACGGCACCCTCAACACACACATACACAGACTACGGCAATCACAAACACAGTTGAACACAGTACCTACGTGGACCACAACACCAGCAGCAATAACTAAATGTCCCTTAATATCGTGATAATATTACACGCGGTTCTAGTGTTCCGGTACTGTGTTCTTTCGGTCTTTCAGCCTCGTGATTACGCATGTCGGTATGTGACACATTCCATAGTTGGCAGTATCCTATTTATTTGTACCTCCATGGTCGTGTACATGTCGTTGACCTATCTACATATTTGCAGATATAGGTGAATCCGTATATATCAACATATATCTCTCTATCACCCTTTCTATCTCTATTATGTATATGTGTATGTATATATATATATATATATTTGACAGAGAGAGTGACAGGCAGAATACACCTTTCATTGTGTACATGTCAGTGTATACTGTTACCTGGACTCCGCACGTTTGTGTTTGAACCTGTCACATTACACACCTGCTGTTGGTACATCTTGGGTAGCTTAGTGTTAGGTGATTGTGTACATGATTGCGCGTTCTACTCCTGGCAGTGGTCATTTTACCCTTCAGAGCAGGCACTATTAGTACAGGGGTGAATAATGCTGGTTTCACCTGTTCTGGACATCATTGACCATGATCTGCGTGATATTCAGAGAAGCTTAGCCCTGTTTCGCACATATCCATATAGTCATATTTAAACAACGCTTACCAGCACTGGGCAACGCATATTCCCGCTAATATGTGCTAAACATGATCTAATGACCTGCATCCAACATGCATTATTCATGCCTTCGGGATTACATTATATCCCTTGCAGAACATGGGACCGGGAACATGCACGACAGTCACTGCATTTACCACTTGGGCATCTGGGATTTGTACACGTGTTATGGTGTTTTGTATGTTGACTATACTACGGCTGTTACCTCATACTGTGATCAAATGGGTAACTCAGTTAGTTTACATATGGATGAGACCTATTAATGGTATGTCCAAGTGATGTTTAATGGATGTGCTCCAGCATTGGGTATGTATGTCACAGTGAGCCACACACTATAATGTGCTACACCTTCACACAACCATAGGTGGAGCATGCTGGGGTGACAGATACCTGTCATGGGTACACCCCATGCTTTGTCACTACATCCATGATTACATTATATGGAGCCCCTCATTAACGCACCAGGGAATCCATGCAGAGTGTGTGGGGAACAGTGATTACACACATGGATCCCGCAATTGGCTCTGCTCCACTGAACGACAGTTGGTTACTCAATGTGGTGATGACAGCAGACACTGTTTGCCTCGATTGATGAATGGCCTCTGACAATCGGGCGTGTACCTACCAATGTACCTAGGAACCTATACACACAGTACCAACATATGCTGATAGGTGCGTGTACTGTTCAGGTGTTGACATTCCTTGTTCCAATAGCTGTTGTGTGTACAATGGTTGAGGGCTGCCTATGTAGGATTCACACAGTAGGCCACCTATACATTACAATTTACAGGTGGTCGTGTGTGTGTGTGCCATCCATTTTACTGTGTGTGCAGGTGGACAGGTGTGTCAGTCCGTAGGGGTCTACACTGTCAGAGTATGTGCTATACGTTCCCTCTTTGCCAAGGCATAGGCATATTGGGCATGCCTCCGTCTGCCTACTGGGGCTGGCACAGGGTGTTCGTGGTCTGAATCCCTCTGTGCCTGTGATGGCCTTGGCAATTGCGGTGGGCTGTGAGGGCCTTCACCATTTTGTCCCTGCTGCAGCTGTTTCCACAGGATCATATTATGTAGCATGGCACATACTATGAGGATGTGGGCACACATGCCTGGAGAGTACTGCAAGGCTCCACCAGATATGTCCAAGCAATGGAACCGTGATTTCAGCATCCCGAACACACGGTCTATGACAATTCTGGTTTGTGTATGTGCCTCATTATGGCGTTGTTGCATGGGTGTGTGTGCATTTCTGATGGGAGTCATCATCCACAGCTCCAGTGCATAGCCAGCATCTCCCACAAGATGGCCATGTGGGATGTCCCCCCTGACAAATACCTGATACAGCTGTGAGGCATGCCAGATGTGGGAGTCATGGTAGCTTCCAGGGCTGCCAGCACACACATCCATGATAATGCCCTGGGCATTGCACATGACCTGGCAGTTGATGGAGTGGTATCCCTTGCAGTTTATGTAGCGCCTACCATGCTCATCGGGTGGTGACTTGATATGTATGTGCATGCAGTCTATCACACCCAGTACCTCCGGGTAGTGTGCCACATGGTGGAAGAGATGCATATTGCTGGCCAACTCCTCCTGAGTTCAGGGGAAGTATATATGCTCATTGGCATGTGGTAACATGGCATCCAGGAACTGGTGTAGTACCCTGGATGCTGATGCCTGTGAGATCCCCATTATATCTCCAGTTGGCCTTTGAAAGGTACCTGTGGCTAGTATTCATAAGCTTACACATACCTTCTTGTCCACTGGGATGGGTTCCCCTCTGTTGTTTCTGGATCTCAGGCGTGGCCGGCACAGCTCAACTATTTGCTGTAAGATGTCCCTGTCCAGCCTGTAACACTCTACTATCTCCAGATCATGTAGCCCCTGGTAGGTTACCCTTGGTCTGAGCACTCTTCTCCTCCTCCGGGGCCTGCGGTGGTTGTCAGCATCATCCTCCACAACACCGTCAGTCTCTAACACATGGTGATGAATCACAGCTATGGCAGCTCCCAACATGTACATTGTAAAAGTTCCCCGTATGTTTACACCTATGGTGCAGTGTTTGGGAATACACAGGTGTATGTGGGGTGCTTTCACGCTTTATACTATTGTGCTGTGAACACCGATGATGTCATAGGGTGTGTATGTATGATCGTAGCTACAGGGTATCTTATGTGTTTTACAACAGGAACTACTATTGTGGTGCCTTTGGTGTTGAATTACATTTGGCTGCCGTGGATTACCTCTTGCCCTTCCCTTTACATTTCTTAACATTTCACCTCCCATTTTCTGGCATGCATCCAGCAGCCTGCTTTCATTTGTACTTTCCTACACCTGGCTTATCTTGCATAATGTGTTCTATGGCCGGTCTACTGCAGGTTTGCTTTGCTCTGCTATGACAGTTCTCTTTTCTTTGCAATCCGACACCTCCCCTATCCTGTTTTGCAGGTTTCTGCGAGCAGACTTGTCAGCTGATGTCGATTACCTGCTGTGAGTTAATAGGTGTTAATTGCTCAGTTGTACTCCAATTACCCTACTGCAGCATTTCCTTATTTTCTTCCCCTGACCTTCCTGTCTGAGCTATGGTGCACGGCGAGTGCATCCGTTTACCGGGTTTCGGGCACGTTTTCCTCCCCGTACACATGTGCTTTTGGGCACCATATGTGCTCTCAGCTAAACGATGCTATACCTACCTCCCCACCCCTGTCCTGTGGCTTTGCTTAGCAACAGCCAGGCCGGCTTTGCATTGCTCCAATGTGCTTACAGCTATGGTAGCACACCCTACTGCTGATGTCATGTATACCTCTAAGCCACTCCTCAGTGTTGTAGCGCTGAGCCGTATGGTACATCCTTAGACCGGCGGGACGTTTGCGATTCACTATTACCTGCCTCATTTGCATGGCATTGACTACTAATTCCTAGTTACCATGCCGAACACTGTCACAGACCCTTAGCAACCCTTGCAGCTTGGTTGTGGTGTACCATGCATACCATTGAGTATTATGGTGAAATCATGATTTGTATTACATTGCGATTTTATGACATTTGCATATATTTTCTTTGTGTTCCTGTTTGCGCACACATGCCCTGCGGTTGTACTTTGCGTTACTGTGAACATGACATTAAATGTTGTTTTTTAGGTGTTGTGCATCTTTTCTTATGCCATTGGCTGTATATTTAGCCATTGGCATATGTTAACTTTGTAATACATGAGTCTGGTCCGCTTTCATAGCTCCGATGTTCTGTTTGGAAAAATGTAAACCATGTTTTTTCATTTACATTTCTGTGGGCTTACCCTACGTCTGCACCACTTCATGAATCGCTATGTACCTTCATTTGCATGGTGCGGCACTGCGCATGGGGTGATTAGCATACCTAAGCTGAGGGCTGCGCAGATCTGGTGTACGCCGGTAGTGCACGTGGAATTGGATCGTACCTGAATCGCTCGGTAGCCATGTTTGGCATTATACCGCCTACGCTACGCCTGCGCCTGGTGCAAGCTTCATGAATCCTGGGGTATGTGTTCTATGTGGGCTGTGGGAATGTATGTTTTGGGGGGAACTGCTGATGATCTTGTTATCGGTGTTGTCTATGAATGAGATTTTGGCCTACAGTGACATTATATATGTACATTTCTTACATAATGAGCTATGCTGTTTGAGTAATAGGTGGTCTTCAGACATTATGAGAAAATTCCTGGATTTTAGCTTTAGATTTTATGGTACCAGTTCCACTGTTGGAGCAAAATAAAGCCATGACTATCACTCAGGTGACCCAAGTTCAAATACTGTCTTGGGCACTTATTGGAACTGGTGTGGGGAGGGTGACACAGCTTTGCCAGCTCCTCTCTCCTTGGGTTGAGGGTGTAGGTGCACATTCCAGTGGTTGCATTCCTGGTGAATAAGAAACACCATGGAAGATCTGGCTTCAGTGAGGTCAGGGCTGTCTTGAGGGGTTACTTCACTCATGACAGTGGTTCACACATACTCACTGATGTATGATAAACTCTCAGCATGTTACCAAGGATGCGCAGTATGGGTTGGAGCCATATAGCATGATAAACTCTCAGCATGTTACCAAGGATGTACAGTATGGGTTGGAGCCGTATAGCATGATAAACCCTCATAATGTTACCAAGGACACACAGTATGGGTTGGAGCCGTATAGCATGATAAACCCTCATCATGTTACCAAGGATGTGCAGTATGGGTTGGAGCCATATAGCATGATAAACCCTCAGCATGTTACCAAGGATGCACAGTATGGGTTGGAGCCATATAGCATGATAAACCCTCATAATGTTACCAAGGACACACAGTATTGTTTGGAGCCATATAGCATGATAAACCCTCATCATGTTACGAAGGATGCACAGTATGGGTTGGAGCCATATAGCATGATAAACCCTCAGCATGTTACCAAGGATGCACAGTATGGGTTGGAGCCGTATAGCATGATAAACCCTCAGCATGTTACCCAGGATGCACAGTATGGGTTGGAGCCATATAGCATGATAAACCCTCAGCATGTTACCCAGAATGCACAGTATGGGTTGGAGCCGTATAGCATGATAAACCCTCAGCATGTTACCAAGGATGCACATTATGGGTTGGAGCCGTATAGCATGATAAACCCTCAGCATGTTACCAAGGATGCACAGTATGGGTTGGAGTTCTACAGCATAAAAACTGAACCATGCCTCTTTGTTGGCTCTTGTCCCAGTGATGGGGAATGAATAGTTCAGGTGAGCAAGAGAAAGTCTGATGGTCCTCAGGCAGTGGCGGCAAAATGGCTAAAAAATATGATAGACTATTTTCTTCCTTTTTTATTTACTTGTAGGAAAAAGGTGATTTTTTTTTTTTTTTTTTTTTTTTTTTTTACAAAAAGCTTATTTAACCACCACCACCATGCTGTAAAAGATTCAGTGCATTGTACTGGTTGCTTTGGGAACTGGGACCTTTGTGTGTCTGTTTTAAATTAAAACATGGCTATTTCCTTTGGCAGGACAGTCAAGAGAGTGGGAGGGTAAGTGTGGCAGTAATATACTTCACAGGTGAACCTGATCCCCCAAAAGTGCACTAGCTATAGGTGGAAACTCAAATTATTTTCTTACTGTCTTAATACCATATAAACACATTGCAAGAAATCATCATCATCATCACCACCATCACCATCATCAGCACCATCACCATCTCCATCATCAGGATTCAGGTCTTAATACCATATAAACACATTGCAGGAAAGCACCATCATCATCATCACCATCACCATCATCAGCACCATCACCATCTCCATCATCAGGATTCAGGTCTTAATACCATATAAACACATTGCAGGAAATCACCATCATCATCACCACCATCACCATCATCAGCACCATCACCATCTCCATCATCAGGATTCAGGTCTTGCTTCAACTTTTGCATCTCTCCCTATTCAATGACACTCTCCAGCCTTCTTCGATACTCATGCCTGAGTGTCACAGGTCTTCTCTGAAACAATCTATCTACCTCTTTGCCAGACACCTTCATTTCCTCTTGCACTCTTTCTGTCTGCTGCAAATATTCTTCACCAGATTCCCTTCTGCTTTTCTGCACATGTGCACAAACCACCGTAATCTGTTCTCTTTGACCTTTTTTGCAATTGTAGCTACTTTGACTTCTGATCTTCTGACCTTATTTCTTTGTCGGTCCCACAATGTGGATCCTATCCACCCATCTCAGGCACTTCATCTCCATAGGTTCATAGGTTCAAAGGTAAGTACTAGGCTATCTTCCCGAGGGCATCTGCAAGCCTAGCCAGAATGTGTTGGCTTTCACTGCCCCCTTAGATTAGTTCCCTATGCCTCGGTCCAGCAGAGCCATTAGTTCCCTGTGTCTCGGTCCAGCAGAGCCACTGCAGTGATCTCCAGGGTAAATTTTCTGTTTCTCATCCACTCGTCAAGGTTTCTCTTGAAGAGTGTTAGTGAGGGGCTCTGCCTAATGTAGATTGGAATCCTGTTACAAAGAATGGAGAGTCTCTGGGACAGGAACCTCTTGCTTCCTCAACTGCTCTAGTTTTTCTGCCAAGGTGTCTGTGCAATACAACTGTACTGCTCACACTAGTTTTGTACACCCTACTTTTCAGCTTCTTTGGCATTCTTCTGTCACACACTACCCCTTTCACTCTGTGTGAGTTGGCTGCAGTCTAATTCTATGTTTGACCTCCTCATTTATAGGCTCATAGGTGTGTACCAGGCTAATGGCCCTGGAGCCTTTACAACCCTAGCCCATAGAAGTGTCCTGGCATCGTGCTATCCATTAGTTCCCAGTGCCTCTATCAAGTAGAGCCACTGGAGTGATCCCTGAGGTGAACTTTCTATATCCCATCCACTCAAGATTTCTCTTGAAGAGGGCCAGTAAGGTGCTCTGCTTGACATGTATGGGAAGTCGATTCCAGAGCATGGGCAGTCTCTGGGTTATGAACCTGTCCCTCCAGCATGTTCTGTTGATTGTGGTAATAAGGTTGAGGTCTCTGAAACATGTGGAGTGGAGGGATTGGGATTTCTTTAGATGGAGCATTTCTAACAGAGCTGGGTCAGACATGGCTTTGTAAGTCAAGCTGTGCTCGCTTCTTAGTAGATGATATGAGACAAAATAGCTGGAGTTTTTTGAGTTTCTCCATGTAGGACATGTGTTTAAGGCCTAGGATCCTCTTCGTGAGGTACATTTGTGGCCTTTCCAGCTGTTGCATGTGTCTAGTGAGGTACATGCCAAATGGGGCATTATACTCGATGATTGGCCTAACGAGGTAAGAGTAGGGAGAGATGATGACCTCTTTCTTCTTGGATGCAAAATCCTTAGTAATGAGATGTGCCACATAGAAGGACTTTCTGACCACAGTGGCAATGTGGTGGTCAAAAGAGAGGTTGCTGTCAACCTGTGTTCCCAGATCTCTTATAACGCCTTCTGTGTTTAGTGGATTACCATCGATGCAGTAATTAGTAGGAACTGAGTTTTTCCCAAAGGGGATGATGACGCATATTTTGGCATTAAGCTTAAAGCCATGTTTTTGACACCAGTCATTGGTCTCACTGAGGCCTTTCTATAGGATGTCTACATCACTTGGGGAGTTAATAATGGCTCCCAGCTTGCAGTCATCTGCGAACTTGGTCAGCCAGAGTCCCAACGTGTTGGTCTGGACTTCTGAGAAGTAGATACCAAACAGGAGAGGACCCAGGACTGATCCCTGTAGGATTCCACTCGTGACTGGTTGGCAGTCTGACTTGGTGTCCACTACTTTCACAGTCTGGATTCTGTGATCCAATTTGCAACTCATCTAATGATATAGGGGTTGATGACTAGTTTGGTGAGTTTATCAATAATTCCTGAGTGGGGAATGGTATCAAAGGCCTTGGCCAGATTGAGGTAGGCTGTATGAATTGCCTTGCCCTCATCCACAGCTCTGGTGACTTGACTCAAGGAAGTCAACCAGGTTGAGCAGGCATGATCTACCTTTCACAAAACCAAGCTGCGTGGGATCTAGAGTTTGCAGATTCCCTATATCTTTGTTAATCAGGTCCATGATGATGTGCTCCACAGCCTTACATATCAGACTCATCAGGCTAATGGGGTGATAATTCCCAGGGTCTGTAGTCACTCCCCCATTATGGAGAGGGATGACTGTAGCAGTGCGCCATTTGGTAGTGACAAAGCCTGAGGTGAGGCTGTGATTAAACAGGGTACACAGATGTGGTACCAGTTCACTTTGTAGTTCATGTAGAACACATCCCAGGATATTGTCGCGTCCCATGGAATCTGTATTCTTGGCCTTGGACAATGCAGCTTTAACCTGTGCTGCAGTAATGCTGGGTACCTGTCATTCCTCCGGTATTGTGGTTGGTCCTTTCGGGGGGGGGGGGGGGGTAAAACTGGCACTGAATCTGTCGACCAGTATATTGGCAATATCTGTTGGTTCAGTATAGGAGGTACCATTGTGCAGTAACTCAGAGCAATCCTGGGTATTGCCATGGAGATTCTTGATAAAACTTTAGAAGGCTTTGTGGTTATTTTTAGTGTCTGCCACAATTCTGCCTTCATAGCTGGTTTTAGATTAGTTGGATTTAGTCTTTCCTTCTCCTCACCCTCTCAGATACCTGAAGCTGACAGCCTGTTCCACTACTTTGCCTTCTATCTCAATTCTCAGCTTCTTATGATTACCCCCATTTGCTGCCATTACAATTGTCTTATCTGTACTCAGTTTCATCCCATGTTCCTTCAGTTTTGCATTCCATTCTCCTATTCTTTGCTAAAGTTTTTGCCACATCATCTGCATACAGCAACTTTGTGTATCTGTCCCCTCCAGTGTGTTTGCTGATGTAGTCCATCAGCATTTTGAACAGCAGTGAGCTCAGAGCTGAAGCCTGATGCACACCCACTCCCACTGGAACCCCTCTGTAAGACCGAACACTGTACTTCAGTCATTGAGTCCTTGTACATAGCCTGCACTGATTCTACCAATGTTTATGGGACTTTGAACTGCCAAAGGACTACCCAAAGCAACTTTCTTGGGACCTTATCATATGCTTTCTCCAAGTCTAGGAATACCCAGTTTTTTTTTTTATCTCTAAGTTATTCTCAATTATGTGTCTCAATGTAAATATCAGATCAGTTGTGCTGCATCCTGATCTGAATCCAAGCTGCTCATCTCCCATCTTAATTTCTACTACTTTGCGTATTCATTTATCAAACACCCTCTCCAGAGCTACCATGCAGTGTGATAGGAGTTTGATACCACTACACTACCAACAGTTGTTAATGTCCCGTTTGTTCTTGAACACATTGGCACTAGTATGCTTACAATCCAGTCATCTGGGCTACACCTTTCATTCCACACAGCTATGAGTACCCTCAGGAGACATTTCTCCCCAGTCTCACCCAATATATTCATCACATCTGCTGTGACCTCATCTGAGGCTGCTGCTTTCCCTACTTCATTTTTCTTAGCGCTGTTCTTACGTCTATGTTGAGCTCCACCTCCCCCTTCATCGTAGGCTGTGTCTGGGGCAGTACAGCTTCTGAGGGGCTTTCTTCATTCAGAAGCTGCTGTAAATACTCCTTCCATCTGCCTTTGTCCTGTGGACTGGTGAGCAGGTTGCTGCTGGCATCCCTTATGAAGGGTGCCTTACTGTCTTCTTTATCTTTCTGCCTTTGCCTTGCAGCCTGATATAGTTTCTTTGTGCATCTGCTGAGTCACCTTCCAGAAGCTGGTAGAGTGCCTCTGATATCTTGTTCTTTGGAATGTCAACTCCTCTTTTTTTTAAAACAAGAAACATCTTTTTTAAATTATCACTCATGATGTACGCAGTCATTTATATGAATGAAAATGAACCATACTGACATATTTTTGTTGCAAACATTATAATCTATACAGTAATAGTCAGCCAAACATTACATAGCTCATTCAAACCCTGCCATCTTTTAAAGTTCATTCCTCCTTCAAAAGTTTATTCTGCATGTATTGTTCCCATGATTCTCATTTTTTCTATGAAACGTGCTCATACCTTTCTCTAAAGATCCCCTCTCCAGTTGTTTTATCTCTGCTATTATATTCACTTCTTCTAGTACATTTGGTTTAAACTCTGATTTCCATCTTCTAGTAATTACTTTTTTGGCAACCACCAGAATTAGACTCCCTCCAAGTCCTCTCTTAGCCTGTTTGTTAGCCATTTCTTCCTAGCCTGGTCCATCTTTTCTGTCTCCCACTTTTTCCTGCACTCCTTTCTTTTGATGACTTCCTGGACTTCTGCATTCCACCACCAGCTTTCCTTCTGTACCTTATTTCTATACCTGGTTCAGTTGTATATCTGTCCTGTAGTCCTCACACATGCTGTCATGCTTCTTCAACTGCACCTGTTTCATCTTCTTCTTTTGAGGTGCTTGTGTCCACCAGAGTAATTCCTTGAATTGCTATGCTTTCTCTCCAGTCAATTTCAAGGTCTTCAGCCTTGTCTCTGTTGCCCCTTGAGCTTTCTCTGACCACTACTTGCAGCTGATTGTGGCAACCACTGGTTTATGCTGTGGGCCAACTGTTTCACTGGGAATAAAATTGCAGCTGCTGATTCTAACCCAGTGCCCTTTTCTTACTAGAAGGAAGTCTACCTGAGTTGCACGTTGGCCTCTCTTGCATGTGATGTTGCGAATGTCTCTCTTGCTGAACCATGTGTTGGTCACCATCTAGCCATTTGTCATACAAAAGTCCAGAATGGCCTCTCCTTCTTTATTCCTGTTGTCCCACCCATGTGGACCCAGGCAGTCCTCATATCTTGCTCTGCTAGTCCTGATATGTGCATTCAGGTTACCCATTATCAACACCAATGTTGTCCTGCTTTACCTAGTAGATCCTGCAACTGTTATCTGAATGCACTTTTTTCCCCACTAACACCACCCTGCTGTGGGGCATATGGTGAGATTATGAATACTGTCCTATTGTTAAACTGGAGTCTGATTGCCATGAGTTTGTCACTTATTCTAATGACATCCCTCACTATCTTCTAAAGCCTTTCCCTCACCACAATTCCCACAACATTTCTAGTCTGCTAATTAGTAGACTCTGGAGCTCAAGCCACGTGACTTTGCTGCACTGCCCTTCCATCTTGTCTCCTGGATACATAGGATGTCAGGCCTCCTCCATACCATCATGTCATCCACTTCTAAGCTCTATCCTGTTAGTGAACTTCCATGGAGTGTAGTGATTCTTATTTCATGTTTGGCATGTTGATTGATTTTACATCCAACTTACACACAACAGAGCTATCCCATGTAACCCAAGCTGGGCAACTAGACACCAGACGGCTAGTAGCTTATTGATCCAGGGTTGCTGGGCTTTATGGTGATAAGGGCACATACATCTCTCTCACCATTAACATGGGTCCCTGGCATAGGTTGGAGCAGGCCAGATCCTCAACCAACCTATCACTGGTAAATACCCATGCCCACTTGGTGCCATTAATGAACATAACCAAATCATATAAACAAATTGCAGGAAAGAAGAATACAAAATGTGGATTAAAACTAAACATGTCACAATTAATAGATTATATTTTGCACTAAGGAGCAAAAATGTTTTGTGCAGATATATGACATGGGTACTCCCGTTGTCACACACAAAAAGACTGGATCTGTGGGACTGGACATCTTGTGTTCCTTATGAAGCAACATTTTGTACTAGAGGATGAGGTACCCACAGTGTTCCCGTTATTTGAAAAATACTGCAGAAGTAGGGTACAAAAGTAGGAAAGCAGTCATACACCCATCCATATTTTACATTATACATTTGTATGACTCTGTGGCAGTCTGTCTCTCTCTCTCTCCCTCTCTCTCTCTCTGTAACTTTTGGGTTGCTTTCTTTTTTCAGGTATATTATGCTGGAGACTTAAGCAAACATCTGCACTGTAATATAAAATTACAGGACAGCGCTAACAGTTTTCCAGGTATAAATCTTGGAAGCAGTGTATTAGAAGAATTTACAGTGTCCTTTTGCAGTCTAAATATAGGAACTGGGCAGTAGTGTTTTACACTGTACATTACAAGCTGCCCATGCATGAGTCATAAACCAGAATATTCTTTATCAAATTTTTTTTATGCATTATCTGTACCTAATTCTCAATGTATGACAGCCTCTTCGATGCAGTAATTAAACCTTTCATTTTTAATCCCCTAAATATTTGAATTATGAGCTTCAGATGCATTAAACTGCTCATTAAAGGATTTTTTGCCTGTATTTTCTGTCCCATATTTTTTTAATTCATGCCCCTCCATAAAAATGGGAAAATTGTTAACATAAAAGAGGTGTGGTATTTGAGTGATGATAATTCTTCAAGAGTGAGTTTTCCACAAGATAATTTCTCCAACCAGGCTGAACAAAATGTAACCACTTTCACATAGGTTTGATTTATTGCTTCTGGCTGTAGGCTGTGGTGAAGTCACACTGAAATGAATGCCATTCGGTTTTTACCTCTCTTTTTGATAACTCTTATCTTTGCAACTGTAACTTCAAAGAAATAAAAACAAAGGAGTGAAAGGTATTGAATTTCACATTTTTCTGTCAATGAAAAATACAAAGTAAATGTTATTAAAACAAAGCATTTGTGCCTGAAGATAGATCTGGATAATCTGGATAACAAACTTTAAATGTTTATTGCATTAATCACTGCTGCAGTAGCCTTAGCTACATGTGTTATATCCACCATGGGGTATAACAGCTGGTCAGTTTCCAAAGATTTAGGGCACCTTCCACATGCCTAAGCCCTTTAGAACTTTCCTGCTGCCAAACAGTATGGTCCTCTGAGGATTTCATGGCTCAACGGTTAGCTTGTGATATTCCTCTGATGCAGATAAGTTCCCTTTGGGGGAAAAAACTTCCATCTAAAAAAAATTGTTTATTTTATAACTCGTGTTTAGGAAAGTTATTTTAAAACTAGGAGTTTGTGTTTTAACAGACTGCCATGAAACTGTATTGCACTTTTAAATAAGAGAGTTCTTTTTTCTGCCAGTTTAAAAGTTAAAGTAATCGAAAAACTATTTTTTTTTTCTGTGGAGAAATCATGTTTATTTTATTTTATGGGATGGCAATCTGCTTTAAAGTGCTTTTTCTGTGTTTTTATGTGAAAAAGGTGATGATAAAGAAAAAGTTTTACCAGCTTTTGCTGCTTGTTTTCCCTGGTCGATCCTTTTTCCAGTCACAAAAGGAAAAGGTTAACTAACAGCCTTTGCCACTACAGCAGGCTAACAATTTACCTGAGCCGCAGGTGTGTGACTTTGCTGTGGTCATTAGCTGTACCTCACACCACTCATCTTTTTCCACAGATCCCTCTGGTGAAGTACCTACAACCACTATGGACAGGGGGGGTTAGCCACATGCTCTGGGGCTATTGGGTCCCCTCAGTGGGCAAGGGAGAGACACTCATGTCAGTCTTGTGAAAGAGAACAAGAAAGGCTTCCCTGTTTTGTCAGAACATTCTTCCCATCCCCGATGAAGCTACTGATGCTATTAATAACACTGCTGGACCAATTTTTCATGTCAAAGAAAAAAAAAACAGAAAACTAAACATGTATCTACTTCCTCCTCAAACTTCCTTAGACAAGAGCAGTTTTACTGGATCTGGCTCAAGGTTAAATTCAGGCTATTGATGCTTCTTATAAATTAGTTCGTGGTGAAAAAAAGAGGGATTCCTATTTTCCTGAAAAGATTCGAATTTCAAGATTCTGAATCTGGACAGGAAGTTAAGGGACAGGTACAAGACTTTCTCCTCAGATTTCCGATTCAGACTCAGAGAAGAGCTCCGTTCTGAAACTCCCTGCGGAGGTTTCTCATTCTCTTTCTTTAAGACTATTTTCAGAATGTGACAGCGTTTTCAGTGGGACAACACACAGATTTCTCAGTCCCTCAGAAAATATTATGAGCTGTTACAGAAGGAATTTCCAGAACCTTCACCCATTACTCCAGTTCTGTCAGCTTTCAGGGATGTGTGTTACTGCCTGCAGTTTTCCTGATAGTCAGTCAGATGGCCCTAAAAAGGTAGATAGGATGTATAAAGTTCTTGTCTTTTAAATTGTTAGACAGTGTTTCCAAAGCTGACCCAGGTAATACCCCCTTTGCAGACTAGCCATGTTAGCTTGGGATACAGCTTCACAGAACAATATCACTCTACAGGCATCCTATATTCTGTCAGAGTAAAACTGTGTGGCAGACAAGCCGAGCAAGACAATGGCAGACCCTCACTAATGAAAACTTCATTGGGGGGCTTTCAAGATTTGATCCATCTGTGAGGAGTTCCTCAAGTAGACCTATTTTCTCCCATTCTGAATAATTAGCTGGCAAGCTTCTGCTCCACGACTCTATACAAGAAGGCCTGGAAGACATATACCTTTTCTTTTCCTTGTACAGGAAGGTTTATGTATGCTTTTCTACCTTTTCCACTGATATCAGGAGTAGTTCTGAAGATTCAGAAGGAATCTCCCAAGGTCATTCCAATGATTTCCTTGTTTCCCAGGCAATCGTGGTTCTCCCTTCTTTTGGAAATGGCCAGGGGCACTTACCATAAGGCTCTTCACAGACTGGATCTACTCACACAAAAACATGGGTGTCTTATATACACCATACTCAATCAACTTCAATTGATTACTTCTATGATAGGGTCTTATTCCCTTTAAGCACCTAATTACTGAGGATGTGGAACAGCTACTAATGGACCAAGAAGGCTTGCTACTAGAAAATCATATATTAGTAAAGGAAAAAAGGTTTTCTAGTTTATGCTAGCAACATAACCAGCACCCATTAAGAGCTAGTTTTTCTCCATTTGAACAATGTTTGTGTGAGTTATTATCCCATGTCCTTTCTTACACCACCATCAAGGTTCATTTATTAGCCATTTCAGCATGTCTGCTCATGGGTCCTCCTCTTCCAATGCATCCTGATATCAAAATGTTTTTGAAAGGAGTTTTGCATAAGAGCCCTCCAAGAAAACCAGTGGACCCTCAATGGGATCTTAATTTTGTGTTAGAGAAGCTAACACTTGCTCTATTTAGACCAGGTAACCTCACTAACTTGGGATTCTTTACATGAGAAACAATTTTACTGATTGCTCTGATCTGTGCAAGAAGGGTATGTGAGTTGCAAGCTCTTATGGTGAGTCAACACTATCTCATTTTCTACAGAGATAGGGTTTCTTTGAGAACTAATCCTTCTGTAATGCTTGAAGTGCTATCTGAGCTTACTTTAAACCAAACTATCTATCCTCATTTTCTTCCCTGAACCTAAAAATGAGGAAAAGAGGAAACGCCATACCTTGGCTGTCCAAAGACAAGTTAGGTAATATCTTGATAGAAATAAATCTTTCAGATCTTCATATCAATTGCATATTTCTTGTGAAGGTAAGAGGAAGGGCCAGCCTGTGCCAAAACAGTTTCGAAAGGGTTGTCTTAGCCTATTACCTTTTGATATACTCACTGCAACAAAACTCTTCCAGAGAGGGTCAAGGCTCACTCTGCCAGGGCCTTAGCTTCATCTATGGCTTTTTGGAAAGGGTTGGATTCTAGAAGTACTCCAGAAGTTGCAACCTGGTTCTCTGTACATACTTTTACAAAGCACTATAAGCTTGATTCCTTCTCTAAGTCTAGATCAGGCTTTGCTGTGACCATTCTCCTGGAGCTCCAGGACACTTGTCCTTCCACCTCCCAGATGTAGTAAGCTACGGTAATCTACCTATATAGCTAAGGCTACTCCAACAGTGATCAATATTATGAACATAGTACAGTTTTGTAAGTAAAATTACAGTAACTGTAGATGTTCAAATGACCACTGCTGTAGTAGCCGCTCCCTTCCTCCATCCCCCTTGTTTTTTGGTGTGTTGTTAATGCCAGGGCGTGGACATTTATTTTTTGTTATTCCTAGCTTTGTCCTAGGGCTCAGTCTCCTTCCCTGTGTTAGCATGAATGCCCTGAAGGGCTTGGTGCTCAAACGTAACTTTTTAGTAAGATCATCCTGAGCTTACTTAATGTTTGGGTGCATGGAATGTGTCCTGAAGTTTTGGAAACAGGCCAGCTGTTATACCTTTGGCAGGATATAACCCATATAACCAAGGCTACTGCAACAGTGGTCACTCAAACGTCTATTTATTTACACAACTGTACTTCATGAGTGGACACAAAAACAGAATCAGCACATAATATACTGTCAGCTACTGTGGTTTTGTTAAATATATGATGAGGGAAAGCTACAGAGATAAAACTAGCGAGAAAAGAAAGGCAAACTTTGACTTCCCCAGTATTAGAAGGGGTACCTTGTCAATAACAGTAGAACAAAGTGGTCCATTGTAGCGTTCTGGCAGAACAGGTGTGTGTGTGTGTGTGTGTGTGTGTGTGTGTGTGTGTGTGTGTGTGTGTGTGTGTGTGTGTGCGTGTGTGTGTGTGCGTGTGTGCGTGTGCGTGTGCGCGTGCGCGTGCGTGTGCGTGTGTGTGTGTGTGTGTGTGTGTGTGTGTGTGTGTGTGTGTGTGTGTGTGTGTGTGTGTGTGTGTGACACATGTCCAGGATTGACTTTCTGACATACACCTTCCTCCTGACTTGCTTACTGAGACAGGCTGTAACTCTCCATTATCCTGAAATGGATAAAGTGCATATTGAAAATGGATAGGTGAATAGAAGAATGATGAACTCATAACTATGAATGCAGCTTTGTAACAAGAAATAAACAGCCTAATATCTCTCTCTTTCTTTCTCCAGTTGCCTACAGGAGAAATAATGCCTCACGTGTGATAGAAGATCTGTTAACTTCCTAACGTCTGGTATGGGATTCTAGATGATGTGATTTCTGCTGTGTGCTACCAGCAACTTCTGGTCTGTGAAATTAGTCAGAAGCTGCTTTATCTTAGCGGAGTACTTCTACGTGCTGAGCTATAAGTTACATGGTCTGACTCTGCCACCATGATCCCAAATACATACTATGAACTAATCAGCTGTTTCTGGGCTGTGCTTAAGGAGATAGAACTGTACTACTACACAGGTGCATAAGGAGATACAACTATACTACTCTGCAGGTGCGTAAGGGGATATAGCTACACTAATCCCCAGGTGTGTAAGGGTATATAACGTTACTACTCCCCAGGTGTGTAAGGGGATGTAATTATACTACTCCGCAGGTGCGTAAGGGGATATAACTATACTACTCCCCAGGTGTGTAAGGGGATATAATTATACTACTCCCCAGGTGTGTAAGGGGATATAATTATACTACTCCCCAGATGTGTAAGGGGATATAACTGTACTACTCCCTGGGTGCGTAAGGGGATATAATTATACTACTCCCCAGGTGCATAAGGGGATAAAACTATACGACTCCCCAGGTGTGTAAGAAGATACAACTATACTACTCCCCTGGTGCATAACAGAATACATCTGTACTACTCCCCGGTGAGTAAGGGGATACATCTGTACTACTCACCAGGTGCGTAAGGAGATATAACTATACTACTCCCCAGGTGTGTAAGGGGATATAACTATACTACTCCCCAGGTGTTTAAGGGGATAAAACTATACTACTCCCCAGGTGTATAAGGGGATATAACTGTACTACTCCCCAGGTGTGTAAGGGGATATAACTATACTACTCCCCAGGTGCATAAGGAGATATAATTATACTACTCTCCAGGTGCGTAAGGGGATATAATTATACTACTCTCCAGGTGCGTAAGGGGATATAACTATACTACTCCCCAGGTGTGTAAGGGGATATAACTATACTACTCTCCAGGTGCGTAAGGGGATATAACTATACTACTCCCCAGGTGTGTAAGAGGATATAACTATACTACTCCCCAGGTGTGTAAGGGGATATAATTATACTACTCCCCAGGTGTGTAAGGGGATATAATTATACTACTCCCCAGATGTGTAAGGGGATATAACTGTACTACTCCCTGGGTGCGTAAGGGGATATAATTATACTACTCCCCAGGTGCATAAGGGGATAAAACTATACGACTCCCCAGGTGTGTAAGAAGATACAACTATACTACTCCCCTGGTGCATAACAGAATACATCTGTACTACTCCCCGGTGAGTAAGGGGATACATCTGTACTACTCACCAGGTGCGTAAGGAGATATAACTATACTACTCCCCAGGTGTGTAAGAGGATATAACTATACTACTCCCCAGGTGTGTAAGAGGATATAACTATACTACTCCCCAGGTGTGTAAGGGGATATAATTATACTACTCCCCAGATGTGTAAGGGGATATAACTGTACTACTCCCTGGGTGCGTAAGGGGATATAATTATACTACTCCCCAGGTGCATAAGGGGATAAAACTATACGACTCCCCAGGTGTGTAAGAAGATACAACTATACTACTCCCCTGGTGCATAACAGAATACATCTGTACTACTCCCCGGTGAGTAAGGGGATACATCTGTACTACTCACCAGGTGCGTAAGGAGATATAACTATACTACTCCCCAGGTGTGTAAGGGGATATAACTATACTACTCCCCAGGTGTTTAAGGGGATAAAACTATACTTCTCCCCAGGTGTATAAGGGGATATAACTATACTACTCCCCAGGTGTGTAAGGGGATATAACTATACTACTCCCCAGGTGTGTAAGGGGATATAACTATACTACTCCCCAGGTGCATAAGGAGATATAATTATACTACTCTCCAGGTGCGTAAGGGGATATAACTATACTACTCCCCAGGTGTGTAAGAGGATATAACTATACTACTCCCCAGGTGTGTAAGGGGATATAACTATACTACGCCCCAGGTGCATAAGGAGATATAATTATACTACTCTCCAGGTGCGTAAGGGGATATAACTATACTACTCCCCAGGTGTGTAAGAGGATATAACTATACTACTCCCCAGGTGTGTAAGGGATATAACTATACTACTCCCCAGGTGTGTAAGGGGATATAACTATACTACGCCCCAGGTGTGTAAGGGGATATAACTATACTACGCCCCAGGTGTGTAAGAGGATATAACTATACTACTCCCCAGGTGTGTAAGGGGATATAACTATACTACTCCCCAGGTGTGTAAGGGGATATAACTATACTACTCCCCAGGTGTGTAAGGGGATATAACTATACTACTCCCCAGGTGCATAAGGAGATATAATTATACTACTCTCCAGGTGCGTAAGGGGATATAATTATACTACTCTCCAGGTGCGTAAGGGGATATAACTATACTACTCCCCAGGTGTGTAAGGGGATATAATTATACTACTCTCCAGGTGCGTAAGGGGATATAACTATACTACTCCCCAGGTGTGTAAGGGGATATAACTATACTACTCTCCAGGTGCGTAAGGGGATATAACTATACTACTCCCCAGGTGTGTAAGAGGATATAACTATACTACTCCCCAGGTGTGTAAGGGGATATAACTATACTATGCCCCAGGTGTGTAAGGAGATATAACTATACTACTCTCCAGGTGAGTAAGGGGATATAACTATACTACTCCCCAGGTGTGTAAGAGGATATAACTATACTACTCCCCAGGTGCGTAAGGGGATATAACTATACTACACCCCAGGTGTGTAAGGGGATATAACTATACTACTCCCCAGGTGTGTAAGAGGATATAACTATACTACTCCCCAGGTGCGTAAGGGGATATAACTATACTACACCCCAGGTGTGTAAGGGGATATAACTATACTACTCCCCAGGTGTGTAAGGGATATAACTATACTACTCCCCAGGTGTGTAAGGGGATATAACTATACTACGCCCCAGGTGTGTAAGGGGATATAACTATACTACTCCCCAGGTGTGTAAGGGGATATATTTATACTACTCCCTAGGTGTATAAGGGGATATAACTATACTACTCCCTGGGTGTGTAAGGAGATTTAACTATACTTCTCCCTGGGTGTGTAAGGGGATATAACTATACTACACCCCAGGTGTGTAAGTGAATATAACTATACTACTACCTAGGTGTGTAGGTTCATAGGTTTATACTAGGCTATCTGCCCTAAGGCATTTATAAGCCTAGCCCAAATTTTTGTGGCTTACGCCACCCCTTATATGAAAAAATACTGTGCCCATTAGTTTGTTGTGCCTCTGTCCAGCAGTGACACAGAGATGATTCCCGGGGTAAACCTACGATCTCCCATCCACAGGTCTAGATTTCTCTTGAACAGAGTCAGCGAGGTGCTCTGCCTCACATGGACCGGGATTTTATTCCACAGCATAGGGAGTCTCTGAGTGATAAATCTATCCCTCCAGCACGTCCTATTTATATCCGTGCTAAGGTTTAAGTCGCTTGCTCTAGTGGTTTTGGTGGATTTGGATTTTTTGAGGTGGAGCATGTCCATTAATTCTGGGTTGGACATGGCCTTGTATGTCAGGCACATGTCACCGCTGTGCAGACGGTATGCGACTGAGTAGAGCTGGAGTTTCTTCAATCTGGCAGCATATGACAGATTTTGGAGTCCCTTTATCCTTTTGGTGAGGAACTTTTGGGGTCTCTCCAATTGCTGCAGATGTCGGGTGAGATACATCCCGAATGGGGCATAGTACTCGATCATTGGTCTGATAAGTGAAGAGTACAGGGGAACAATGACCTCACTAGATCTGGATGTGAATCCCTTCATGATCAAGTGGGCAATGTAGAAGGTCTTTCTAACCACTTTAGCAATGTGAGTGTCAATAGAAAGGCCACTGTCAACCTGGGTCCCCAGGTCCCTGATAACCTCTTCTGTGCTTAGTGGATTGCCACCTATATGGTAGCTTGGGGTTACCTTGTTTTTCCCGAAGGGTATGACTATACATTTTTTGGCGTTTAACTTCAGGCCATGGCTCTGGCACCAGCTATCTGTTTCCGTGAGTCCCTTCTGAAGGATATCCGTGTCCGATGCACTTTCCACTATGGCGCCCAGTTTGCAGTCGTCTGCAAACTTTGTCAGCCAAAGTCCTCCCATGCTGGCCTGTACTTCTGAGAAGTAGATGCCAAACAATAGGGGCCAAGGACCGAGCCCTGTGGGACACCACTTGTGACCGGCTTGGAGTCTGACACAGCGCCAGCAACTCTAACCCTGTGGGTTCTGTCCTTAAGCCAGTTTGCAACCCATCTTGTGACATATGGGTTTACATTTAAGCTGGTAAGTTTTTCTACAATACCCGAGTGGGGTATTGTGTCGAAAGCCTTTGCAAGGTCAAGGTAGGCTGTATGGACTGCCTTTCCTCATCAATGGCCTTGGTGACTGTTTCAAGAAGTCGACCAAGTTCAAAAGGCATGATCTTCCCTTGACAAAGCCAAACTGGGTCGGGTCCAATGTCTGCAAGTCCCTATATCTTTGTTTATGAGCTCCATTATGATCCTCTCCATAGCTTTGCAGACTAGACTTGTTAAGCTTATGGGCGTAATTACCAGGGTCCGTAGGGCCGCCTTTGTGGAGTGGGACCACAGTTGCCGTGACGCCACTCCTTGGGCACGTATCCTGTGGTAAGGCTGAGATTAAACAGCTGCCTTATGTGCGGGTTAATTCCTCATTTAGCTCGTGTAGCACACAGCCGGGGACACCATCCGGTCCCATTGATGCTGTGTTTTTAGCTTTAGAGAGAGCAGCTTTCACCTGCGCATTTGAGATGTCCGGGAGGCTACACTCGGCTGGGATAGTTATCTCTCCTTTAGGGGAGGGGTGAAGTTTGCACTGAACCTGTCTGCCAGTATGTTGGCAATGTCTGTGGGTTCAGTGATTTTTGTATCATTTTGGACTAATTCTGAGCATATCTGGGAGTTTCCACCCAGGTTCCTAACATAGCTGAAAAAGGCCTTATGATTGTCCTTTGAATCCATGGCAATTTTTCTCTCAAAATTGGCCTTAGTTGATTTTATGAGTGCTCGTAATTTTTACTAATAGTGATCAGGGGTGACTTCCCTTTTATGGATTTTGTTCTATCATGTAATAGCTTTCTCCTCTTATTGTAAAGTTTGTTAATGGCTGGGGTCCACCAGACTGGACGTTTGCCCTTTGTGGAAAGAGTCTTGGTTTTATTTGGGATTGCCTGATCCATGCAGTCCTGGAGGTGTTCATAGAAGGCATTTGTAAGGGCTTCCGCAGCTTGGGTTGTGGTTTCCTCTGGCTCAGGGGCCTTGAAGGATACCACACCAGTCTTGAGTAGTGTGAAGTTTGCTTTAGAGAAGTTCTTCACTATGGTCTTTTGTTTGGGGTGGGGGCGATGTGGATTTCCAGTGAGATTAGTTTATGATCAGATCTCACCAATGAGGGATATACTTCCGGTGTGGAGCATTTTGTCCCCATGTTTGTGACAATGAGATCTAGTATATTTTCTCCTCTCGTGGGAACAGTGACTAGCTGTTCCATGGCATTTGAATTTATGAACTCCAGGAACCGTTGGGCTAGAAAGTTAGGGCTTGAGTAATGTTCCCAGTCTATATTCGGGTAGTTGAAGTCACCCAATATGATGGTGTTTGGAGATACATTTATACCCTCCAGTGTCTTCAGGAAGGCTGTGTGGGGTTCCTGAGTTTGAGAGGGTATGCTTTGAATACTAATCCAGATTCTGAAATGAATGCTCCTGTAGAAAACATTAGTTTGCCGGTAAAGTGCAGTGTACTTCATTTTCAGCTGTCGCTTGTTTTTTGGAGGTTGTTTGATCAACACATGTCTGCATGCTCAGGATCTTTAAGCCATCTCTTAATTTCATTTTACCATAACCATGTTCTAACAAGTACAGAATCATTTCAAGATACCCATATGCAAATTAATAAACAGGTCCATCAACAAAAAGATTAATTTATCTTTTGACTTTGTAGGTGCAAGGGATTTTGAGCATGTGTTTGTTCTCTACCCCGCAACTAGTGAAGTCAGCAATGGTACAGGAAGAGGCAAAATATCTCTGACAACCATCTTCAGAAAGGGCCAATATATACATAATCTGAAAACTACCCTGAAAAAATGTTGTAAATGCAATTGTCTAAAATTATTTAAAGATGTAATATTTTAGTGATCTCAACGGCTTACATATCCTGAGAATATGATAAACATCTCTATGTTCTGTTATACATGTTGTGTAAACTTTAGAAGAACCATTACATTGTTGACTAGAAATATATTGGTAACATGCAACCTCTGGCCACTGATTTACCTTTTTACTGTTCATTTTGGACAATTGTATTTATTTGTTTTTTTTTTTCGGCGGGGGGGTTACACTATCTTTTGAGGAAAGTTGACAGTCAGCTGATGAGGCAAATTTGTTGGGACATATGCTATTACCTATCATCCAAGTCACAAATGGATGTAAAGTCTATGATGTAATACTACCACAAACATCATGATGCGGTACTACCACAAACATTATGATGTAATACTACCAAAAGCATCATGCTGTGATACTACCACAAACATTATGATGTAATACTACCACAAACATCATGATGTGATACTACCACAAACATCATGATGTGATACTACCACAAACATCATGATATGATACTACCACAACTGGATGCTTTATTAAACACCTGTTCTGGGGGGGACTCCCATACTAATGCCACATATGGGATCCTGCAGTTACCACCTTGACTGTCCATAGACACTAGAATTTTCTTTGTGTCTGTCAAGTGGGAGGAGTGTCAGCTGATGATGCCTCCATCAGTAGCCTATCATATCACAGTGCTTGGTCACATATGTCCATAACATGGTAACAGCAGGCCTACAGTGTGTGGCCATGGTTATCAGCTACACTCGGCTGACTTATTACATTCTGTCATGATGTGCATAATTACCCATCGCACTGAATAGTGGTAATTCATGCTAACAAAGGGCTGCCACATGTACACGTCTACTTCATTCTTCATGGCTGAAAAGTTGCTGAGGTGTTGCCACAGCTGTGCTATATCACAAAAACCATCTCTGACATCAAAGCACTATTTTAGTCAAATACAAATATAAGAAATTCATAGCACACAAGTAATACTCATTACAAATAGCATATATAACATTCTAAAAAAACAAAGATCAAAGAATTTTGCAACCTATTAAACAGGTATGTCAGCCCCAACTTTTCTGCAACTTGCTGCGAGAATTGTGAAAATCCCTGAACTGTGAAAAATAAGGTTTTCATCAAAAAAGAGAAAACGACAGCTTTTATTTTAATCCTGCTTAAATGTTTTCAGTTGCACTTAGAGTGACTTGTGATGATACTGTTTATTTGTACTTTTCGGTATTTTCCATGTCTTAGCCAAAAAAAGTTATCTATTTGCATTTTTTAACTTGTTCTGGGATCTTGTAGGCTCATTTGCAGTTGTGGATAATTACTGCAAGATCTTGGCATCATTTATACATTACACTGCACTTCTATCTCCAGAAGCAGAGTTCCTTGTAAAAGCTATCCATTTTGGATCCTGTATGAGGCCTTAGCCTTGTAGTTTCATTTGTAATTATGTGAAGATTGTGTGTCACTGCAAGATCTTAGCATCATTTATACATAAGGCTGCATGTCTATCTCCATAAGTAGAAGTACTTGTAAAAGCTAGCTGTTTGTATTTTGAATGCGATCTGGGATCTTAGTCTTGTAGTTTAGTTTGCAATTGTGAGAGAATAGTGAACTGCTGTAGGATTTGAGCCTCATTTAGTCATTTATTACTACATTTTTCTGTAAGTAGTGTTACTGATAAATCTCTGCCTAGTTTGGTTCCCTTAGACTGTAGTTTGGATTATATTACTGCTGCTATTGCAATTTTACCTGCAGGATGCATATTTCTGTGCTTCTATAGCTGTTTAAATTCTGGTTTTGCTGATACAGTCTTACATTCTGCTCATTTGTCAGCTTAAAGTTGCATTCTAGTGTCTTTATGTTACATTGCTTCTGTTTTTCTCCTGTTCTTGTGCCTGCCCCAGCCCCCACTGATGCATTAAGTACTGTTCTCTTAGGGTTCTCTGCTGTTTGCAAACTAATTACAGATCTTCCCTGCCTCCACTGTAAAAGTTATAAAGTTTCTGAAATTCTAACTTACATAGGATCTTTGACCTGTAGCTTAGAGTTATAGGATTAAGAGAATTGTGATTTGCTACAGGTTCTGAAGTCACAGAGCTGCACCATTGGCTTTATTTGATTGGATCCCCTCTCTAGCTAGTCTGCTATAACCAGCATAAAGCTGGGATCTTCTATTCACGACTCTTGAGAAGAATGAAATGCTGTGAACTGTGAGAAGCTAGCTTTTCATCAAAAAGGGAAGAAAAAAAGCTGTGCTTAGCTCCCCTTAGGTCACCGCTGCCATTAGACTCATTCTATAGTGGGTTATTTGTGCAATATTTTTTCTCTATAAGAGAACTGCAAAATCTATACATCCTTAGAAATCCATGTCTGAGGTTCAATTAACCTACACTAAGTGTGAATAAACAGGTCCCCTTCACATTGTCGACACTTCAAAATGCCGAAATTCATATGGCCAAGACCATATGATCGTCATTTGAAATGCTGACAATGCGGAACTGGCATCTCCGTACAGTGTGGAATGGAAAGATTTCTATTCCTGCACTGTAATGCAATCTTGGAGTTGGTATATTTAAGTTACGGGGTGGGGGTTGTCCATGGGGGGTGCAGGGGGTGTTTAGGTAAGTGTTTGTTGTTTTTTTGTTTTGGTTTTCATATGTTCAACATTTCAAATGTCGATCATATGGTCTCAGCCATATAAATTTTGGCATTTTGAAGTGTCAAACATATGAAGTAGATCCAAATAAACACACCTTGAGCTGCAATACACCACTGACCCAATAACTAAGCATTTCTCCACACCTTAGTAGTAAGTCCAACAAAAGTGTATCTTAAATAAACCCAACTCCAAGCGGTTACATTTATCCCTGTTCTCAAGTCATTCGTGTCAACCAGTACTTCCCCACCACTTCTGCAGCCAGACCAAGTGATATGGGTATCTTGAGACAGTGTAAAAATTGTTTCATGCTGTCTGACCATCATCTACTACTATTCAAACAGCCTAACACAGTCTATAAAGATGTACACATATAATGTTCTTGGAGGTAAAAATCTCACAGACAGTAAACTCAGACACCAAAATCGTCAGCAGTACATCATACATCACACCTCACCAATGCCATCACAATACACATATGACATCATATGCTGAGATTCTCAAGATTAACGTGCCTAAACCTCAAAAACCTCCAAAACACAACACAGGCACAAAGCACACTCAGCAAGTTAAGCCAACCACCTCACCTATCACAAGGAGTCCCAAAGTCACAGATGCTGAGCCTGTAAAACAGGCATCGACACAACCAAACCTTTTTATTATAAGCGACTCCATTGCAAGGCATAGAGATGTGCCTCATACCAGACTGAGCAAGGAAAGAGTGATGGTTCGTTGCTTGTCTGGTGCCAGGATCTATCATTTCATGCATGCACTTAAGTCCTTGAACAAGTACCAATATGACTCTTGTCATTTCATGTCAGTGTCAATGACTTGAGGTGCACCTCCCTGAACTATATGAAGAGAGATGAGACATGATGGAGCTGTCAAACTATGTGTCAAAGGCAGGTATGAGTCTAGCACTGAGCAGCATTCTACCTTCTCCAAGATGATGCCACAATATGAGCAAAAAATAACTGACTTCAATAACTGACTTCATTTTTAATCTCATTCATAGGAGGTCCAATATTTGTCAGCCTGGGAGGATATGACTGACAGACCTCACTGCCTTGCTAGAGATAGCTTGCATCTGTCCCCTCTAGGGTTTCAATCATTGGCAAAGACATTGTCTACCCTCACAGTGCATTTTTAGGCAATGCCAACCTGAGAAACCTACCAACATATTGAAACAAGCAAAGGAAAATATGAAGGTGTTACTGATCAATGCTAGAAACCCAAAGAAAGGAACTGCACTCCCTACAAGCCCTCCTCACCCTGGGGGATATGGATGCCTGTGAAGTGACTGACACTTGGTTTAAAACAGAGGAGAGCATTCTGGATGTCCAAGGCTATAGTGCCTTCCACACTTTTAGACCAGCCACTGTGCAAGAGGGAGAAAAGATGGAGGTGTTTCAGTCTTCTTCCAAAAGATACTCCCATCAAGGCTGGTAAAGTAGCATGATGCTCTAGAGATCCTTCATGTCCAAATAACCACCAGAAAGGTCCCATAATACGTATATTAGTTAGCTACAAAACTCCCTCTATGGCTCAAGAAAGACACAACACCTATCTACAGGAACTGGAATCACTCACTATTAAACTCAATAATAATTTCCTAGGTGATCTAAAGTATCTAAATGAAGACAGGGAAACCTACACCACCATTAATGCACAAGCACAGAAATGCCTGGGCTTTGTCAATACAAATACTCTGGAACGATTAGTCTGAGTACCCACTAGGGGGAAGATCGTATTGGATCTTGTCCTTACTAAACCGGGGGTATCTTGCACTATACCTTGCATATCTTCATTGCTTGTTATGTCTGACCATAAAGCTGTCTCCTCCAAAATAAAACTGAAACTAGAGACTCCTTTCACTCATAATACCTTTCAAAATTTCTGTGAGACAAACTACCTACTCCTAAGTGGTACATTAGCAAGCTTCAAATTCCCACCAAAGCCAGTTCACTCCAGTGAATCTGTGAAAATGTAGCCCACCACACAATACCAGAATGTAATCTGCAGAGATGCAACCGTATCCTGTTGGAACAAGTGCAGAGTAAACCCCAGAAACAAACTCACATGCTGGAATTTTAATATCATCAAATTTTACAATAAAAGGAAGAATTTTGTCCAAAAGTAAGAGGAACAATTCCCAGAATTATACAGTCCTCATTATTGAAATAAACCAACAACTCAAGAGGTTAATAAAATCCAGCAAAGCCAAGTCTGAGGCGGAAATAGCCAGCCAAGCCAAAGACAATCACTAGGCCTTTTTTACTTATGTTTGTAATATCAGAAACACAATGCAGCAATGGCCAGAGCTGATTGTAAATGACCTACACTGAGGCTGAAGATATAGCTAACCTACTGACTGATAAATTCAGCTCAAATTTATCCCTCTCTCACTTCTGTCTTTCCCTCAAGATATACCTGAAACTGATACACCTCCAGCTATCACACAAGGCCAAGTCTTAAAAGTGCTATCCAGAGCTTAAAATAGTGCTTTCACTGGGTCTTGAAATATCCTTGTATGCATCTTAAATAGTGTGAAGCACAATTTATCCATACCCCTAACACTGTTCATTCTTAGCCTCCATACTGGTATTGTATCAAGCAAATGGAAAATAGCAACAGTTATTACCCTGTATAACGGAGGACTTTCCACAGACCCAGGCAATTACCGACCTATAAGTCTGGCCAGTTTTATATGCAAAGCCATGGAAAGACTTATAGATTCATAGGTTCATAGGTAGGTACTAGGCTATCGGCCCAAGGGACTAAGTAAGCCAAGCCAACAAAGTTCCCTGGCTTACACCAACCCAAGAAAGTTAATTTTCTGTGCCCCTGTCGAGCAGAGCCACAGAAGTGATCACCAGGGTGTATTTCCTATTTCCCATCCACTCATCAAGATTTTTCTTGAAGAATGTTACTGAGGAACTTTTCTTGACATAGATGGGTAGCTTGTTCCAGAGTATGGGAAGTCTCTGGGACAGGAATCTATCCCTCCAGCAAGTCCTGTTTATTGTGGTGACAATGTTTAGGTCCCTAGAGTGTGTAGCTCAGAGGGATTGGGATTTCTTTAGGTGTAGCATGTCCAACAGCTCTTGGTTTGACATAGCTTTATATGTTAGGCAGAGATCACCTCAGAGTAGGTGATATGCTACAGAGTAAAACTGGAGTTTTTTGAGACGATCAGTGTAGGGCATCTGTTTGAGGCCAGCAATTCTCTTTGTGAGGTACTTCTGTGGCCTTTCCAGCTGCTGCAGATGTCTTGTGAGGTACATTCCAAAAGGGGCATTGTACTCTATAATGGGTCTAATGAGTGTCGAGTAGAGGGGAACAATGACCTCTTTTTTCCTGGATGAGAACCCTTTTGTGATGAGGTGTGCATATAGAAGGATTTCCTGATTACTGTGGCAATGTGATTATCAAAGGAGAGACTACTGTCCACCTGGCTCCCAAGGTTTCTTATCACACATTCGGTGTTAAGAAGACTGCCACCTAGGTGGTAGTTCATGGGTACAGAGTTTTTACCAAGGGGGATAACAATGCACTTTTTGGCATTGAGCTTGAGGCCATGGCTCTGACACCAGGCATCTGTCTCAGTGAGGCCCTTCTGTAGGATGTCCACATCATTTGGGGACTCGACTATAGCTCCTAGTTTGCAGTCATCTGCGAACTTCATTAGCCAGAGGCCTTCTGTGTTACCCTGTACTTCAGAAAAGTAGATACCAAACAGGAGAGATCCCACGACTGAACCCTGTGGTACTCCACTTGTCACTGGTTTGAAGTCAGATTTGGAGTCTGCAACTTTCACAGTGTGGGTTCTGTCAGTGAGACAGTTGGCAACCCATCTTGTGACATAGGGATTTATACCTAGTTTATTGAGTTTAGCTATAATTCCAGAATGGGGGATGGTGTCGAAAGCCTTGGCGAGGTCAAGATAGGCTGTGTGAACCACCTTACCCTCATCTAAGGCTTTGGTGACTGCCTCAAAGAAGGTTCAGGAGGCAAGATCTGCCTTTCACAAATTCGAACTGGGCAGGGTCCAGAGTTTGGAAGTTACCAATGTCTTTGTTTATGAATTCCATGATGATACGTTCCATGGCCTTGCAGACCAGGCTCATCAGGCTAATAGGGTGATAGTTCCCAGGATCAGTGATGGCTCCCTCTTTGTGGAGTGGGATAACTGTTGCTGTGCACCATTCAGTGGGCACAAAGCCTGACATGAGGCTATGATTGGACATGATGCTTAGGTGGGGAGCCAGTTCATTCTGAATCATCATGTTATCATGGAACTAATCAATAAGGAACCTCCAAACACTGGACCTGTCTCAGCCAGGATTCCTGAAGGGTAAGTCATGCGTACTCAACCTAGTGGACTTCTTTGAAAAGGTCACCAAAGCAATGGATAAAGGCAGAATCATACACATCACATACCTCTCTCTGGCCAAGGCTTTTGACACAATGTCTCACTCAGGTGCAGAAGAAAAGCTAAATCAATTGAGAATAAACCATATGTCACCTGACAGACTACCAGCTGGCTCACAGCTAGAACACATGAGATCAAAATAGGGGATGCTACTTCTACAAAGAGATTAATCACCAGAAGAGTCCAGCAAGGTTCAGTGCTGGGATAGATCCTATTTGGCATCTACTTGTAAAAGCCAATACAAAAGTGCTCTGGCTGACTACATTTCCAGATGACTGCAAGCTAAGAGCAGTTATTGAATCCTCAAATGACTTCTTGCCCTGCAAGAAGGTTTGTCCCAAACAAATAACTGGTGCCAGAATCATGAAATGAAACTAAATGCCAAAAAATGCATTATCATATCCTTTGGGAATTCATCTACCCCAGGGAATTACCACATTGGCAATATGCCACTGAGAGTTGACCCAGTTATTTGGAATCTGGTAACTTATATGGACAGTGACCTAACTTTCTACCAACATGTGTCCATTGTAATAAGAAAGTCCTTCTATATTGTGCAGCTTATAGACCAAGGGGACTAAGACTAGATCTAGCGGTGTCAATGTCCCCCTTTACTCAGCCTTCATTTCACCAATCGAGTATAATGCCCCTTTGGCATATATCTGTACAGACGCATGCAACAACTGGAATGGCCTCAGAGACAGTTTACCAAAAGGTTGCAAGGCTTAAACAAACAATACATGGACCAACTCAAAGCCCTTTCACTATACTCCATATCTTACAGACTGCTAAGAGGTGACCAATGTCTGGCATATAAAGCATCCTCTGACCAGATATTGATGGACTTTCTGCAAATCGGCACATTAAATGTCATCAGAAATACTCAATCCAAGGATCTAAGCCTCTTCTGCAACATCAACAGAACAGTGTGAAGGGAAAGGAACATCGCGCACAAGATACCGCTGCTCTGGAACAGACTCACCATCCACATAAAACAAAGCTCATCCCTGGCACAAGATACCACTGCTCTGGAACAAACTCTCCATCCACATAAAACAAAGCTCATCCCTGGCACAAGAGACCGCTGCTCTGGAACAGACTCCCCAGCCACATAAAACAAAGCTCATCCCTGTCCATATTCAAGCACAACATGGAATTATGGATGGGTAGTAGAAAATTTACCCCAGGAATGCCCTGTACTATTAATAGATAAAGGCAGTTCCTAAGTTCATAAAATGCTTTATGCCATGCACAAGACTTCTCCAATTATGACTGGTATGATCCCAGTTATTCTCATTAGGATAATATATAATTATCAACCATGGGATGGGTAAGGTTTGGCCAAGCTTAAAATGGCCCGCAAGGACAGCTAGTCTAGTACTTAACTCTGAATGTACATGTAATACAAATGTTCTTCAGTAGCAAGAATGCTATACAGAGAAATGTTATCCTACTAATTATGTTGACAACTATCAAAACTCACATCCTATTACAGTAGTTATAGGAACAGACCACCTATCTAGGAATTATGTACTTACCATATCGTTCCATCTGTGTTGTCCATTTTCATTTATCCTTGATGTATGGGTTTGGTTCCGATATCAGAACCAACTTGGCTGTTACTACAGCTCACATGGGCCAAAAACTCTCGAGCATCACCTCTACCCACAATCCCTCTCTCCCAATTACCTCAGATCGAGTTTGCAGAAAAAATATAAAGGTCATAGATAAAGAAGCCTCAATGGAAGCCATATCTGCTATGCCTTAAAAATCACAGTAACTTAAAAGTACGTAATCCATTCCATCAAAAAGTCTTCAAAGGCTGGAGGATGTAGGGAGGGGAGTCAAGGATAAATGAAAATGGACAACACAGATGGAATGCTATGGTGAGTACATAAATTCTTTATCTGATGTTCTCAATTTTCCCGACATGTGGGACAGAGTCCCCAGCTACCTTAGATCTTGGGAAGACTCATGAAAGGATACTCCTGAGCACCATCAAATAAAAGGATGCTCTTCCCCCTAGAGACCAAATCCAATTTGTAATGAGTGATAAAGGTATGGGAAGCCCAAGTAGCTGCTGCATGTATATCATCCACTGAAGCTCTAGGTTGGAAAACTGCTGAAGTGACTACAGATCTTGTAGAAAGTGCCTTCACAGGCCTAGGCAAGGCAATTTTCGTCTTGTCATACATAAAGGAAATGCAATCCTTGACCCATATGGCTAAGGTCACCTTGCTGACTGGTTTACAAACCCTAGCACTTGAGAAAACAAATAGTTGGTCAGATTTTTTCATGTCCTTCGTCCTGTGAAGATAGAAGTGTAATTGTCTGTAAACATCTAGCAAATGCAAACAGTATTCACCTCTGTTTGAAAAATCTGGAAAGAATACTGGCAAATCAATAGTTTGATTGATATTAGACTCTGACACTACTTACAAAGGTGGAGTTTGTTCTTAAGGAAACTGTCTTTGTGAAAAATCAGTTATGTGGTCTACATGATAAGGCCTGAATTTCTGAAATTCTTCCAGCAGAGGTTATTGCCATCAAAAATAATGTTTTCTGTGACAGATACTTTAGATCACATTCTGCAGAAGGTTCAAAAGGAGAAATTGCAATGGTTTGCAACACTACGTGTAGTTCACAAGGTAGATTAGGATCTTTGAAAGGAGGTTTTAGCAATAGTGTCCCTTTTAAAAATAACTTACAAAGTCTGTAAGATGCCAAGGAATGCTCTTCTAAACAATCATGGAAATTTGAGATTGGTGCTAGCTGTACTTTGATGGTAGAAGGGGAAGCCCCTGCATTGAAAAGAGAGGCTAAGAATTCTGAAATACTATCAATAGAAGCAGAAAAGGGGGTCAATATCCCTTTCACAAGCCCAGATGGTAAATCTCTTCCATTTACTATTATATAGTTTCCGGATGGAAGGTTTATGAGAAGCGTACTGGGGAAGAAAAGTTAAGATGCCTGGCCACTAGTGGAACTGGAGGAACCATGCTGTCAGCTTGATGTTCAGAATATCAGGTTGAACTAGCCCATCTGGATTGGGTAGAAGGTCAGGAGCTGCATCCAGAGTCCATGGTCCTGGTTGCTGAATTAGATAAGGCCATAGAAAGGGGAACCATATCTGTCAAGGCCAAAATGGAGCAATGAGGATTGCTTTGCTCTTCAGCTTGAGTGCTTTCTGTAAGAATTTTGAGATTAGAGGCAACAGGGTAAAGGCCTATACGAGTCTGGGGGGCCAAGTATGGAGAAGAGTGTCTCTTGGTGACTAGCCTGGAGGGGGGGGGGGATCAGGGCAAAGTAGTTGCTGCACTTGTTGTTTAGGGAAGAGGTGAACAGGTCACAACAAGGTCGACCCCATTGACAAAATATGATTTCCCCACTTCTGGACTGAGAGACCACCTGTGAGGCTGAAGGATACATCTGCTCAGTTTGCCTGCTATCACACTGGAACTCCCCAGAATGTGTGCTGCTACCAGAAAGCAGTTGGAAGAGATCACCCACTGCCATGTTCTAAGGGCTTCTCGACAAAGGGGGTAAGACTTGGTTCCTTCCTGTTTGTTGATGTACCAAACTACTGACATATTGTCAGTTTGAATTTCAATTGTTCCCACATGAAGAGTTGTTTGAATAGCTTGCAACACTAAAAGCACTGCTCTTAGTTCCAGAACACTGATATGCAAGTTGGCCTCTAAGGGGGACCAAGTGCCTTGGACAGTCTTGCCACCCCACCCCATCTGGGAGGCATCCGTGGTCACTATGGCCTTGAGTTCTGTAAGGATGAAAGGCAACCCAGGAGAATTTCTTTGTAGTGACTCCACCAAGCTAAAGCCTTCCTGCAATGATTAGTGATCAGAATGTGGTCCAGCATGGGTTGGTATATTACATAGACCAATGAGATGCTAGCAGGCATTGTAGAATTCTCATGTGATATCTCCCTAGGGGAACTAGGGTTATCGTCGCTGTCATAGAACCTAGGGCCTGTAAAATTAGTTGAGTGGGTACTTTCTTGCTGTGAATTATTTTCTGAACCTCAGTTATGATTTTTTGAAGTCTCACTGGAGGAAGGGACACTATGGTTGTTGTTGTATTCAGCATTGCCCCTATAAATTCTAAACTCTGAGTCTGAGTCAGCTGAGATTGTTCATAATTTACAGTCATTCCTAGGTATGCATAGGTGTTGAGAATGTAATCCCTCGCCTCTATTAATCAATGCCTGGTAGGAGCGATAAAGAGCCAGTCATCCAAATATGGAAACACCTAGAATCCTTGCAGTCTCAAGTGAGCTGTTACTACTGCCAACACCCTAGAGGCTGTGGTGAGAACAAAGGGCAGTACTCTAAACTGGTAATGAATGTATCCCTGCCGGAAATGGAGGAACTTCCTGGAGCACCTGTCCATTTTTATGTGGTAATGCTCATCCTGAAGATCTGTCAAGCACATCCAGTCATCCTTTTCCAAAAACAGAAGAATGGACTGTACCTTGACCATCCAGAATTTCATTTGGTGAACTAATTTGTTCAACATATTGAAAACCAAAATTGGTCTCCAGTTCCCTGTCTTTTTTGGCACAAAAAGGGCCTTGAGTAAATTCCAGATCCTCTCTGCTCTGGTGGAACTTCTTGGATGACTCATTTCTCTAGCAGTTTTCATATTTACAGAATTGCTGTTTCCCTCTGCCTGGGGATTTTTTGGAATATGGGGGAATGAAAGGAAAAGGGTATGGTATAGCCTCTGGAAATAATCCTTTGCACCCAAGAATCTGCTGTTATATTTAGCCAGGCATTTTGGTTCAAGGGCAAGCATCCCCTGACTGCCTCCAGGGGAAGATAATTGGGTCTCCTTTCAGGAACGTTTAAAGGGCTTACCCAGGAAGGAGTCCCTGAAGCCCTGCTTCTGTGGACCACCTCTGCCGCGTGGACTGTGTCTTCCATTGTAGCTTCCCCCTCTGCCCCAGGGAGAACTGGCACCATGTATGTCCTGGAAAGGCCCTTGGGATTTCTTGAACCACATCTTTCCACTGCTCTTCTGATTCCTGGAAAAGGATCTTTGCAGGGATGTAAAAATATACACCCACAGCAGAAAGGGTCTTACCATCCTTCTCACACCTGGATAATGTCTCTCTAACTTTTGGTCCAAAGAGAGATGATCCATCAAAAGATGCATTGACGAATAAAGACTTAAATGGCTCTGCAAAGTCACATAGAAACATCTAGGCATATTTCCTTATGGCTATGCCTGAACCCACTGCTCAGTTGGTCCCTTTGGCTGCATGCACAATGATCCCCATGGATGAGTTTGAGATGGACTCCAGGGTGGCTAACTGGGAAGCAACTTTTTCTTGGACTCCCTCAGTAACAGGAGCTCCATCTGTATCTCTCTTGGACATGGGCATTAGGTACTAATCATGGAAACAAGGGTAGAACTTGGCTAGACTTGTAAGGACCCTAGGGCCATTAGCCTAGAAACTTCCTATGAACAACTCCCACCAGGGTATCCGATAACTCCTTGATCAAATCCCTTTGAAGTCTGGTAAAATATGTCAGGAAATTAAAAGACCTCAAAGCAAAGCTTGATGAAGTGTAAACCCGCTTTCCAAATCTATCCATCACCTGAGCGTCTCTGTTGGGTGAATGGATAGAAGAAATCTTCTCAGCGAGTTCCTTTTTCATGGTGGCCTCTATGACCATGGCATCTACTGCTAAACCTTTAGCCCAGAATTGTTTATCCTTGGGTGCAGATAAAATTTTGTCCTGTCTCTTGGGGATGGGTTCAATGGTAGCCAGAGCACTCCATGCCCACTGGGAAATCAACTGAATGAGTTAGTCAGCAGGTGCAATCACCCAAGAGGTAGACAGGTAAGTACCGAAAGCCTGCAGATAAACTGATTCCTCCAAGGAAGGGTTTTTGGACTTCCAGTTGGCCCTCTGTTTCAAAATTTCCAGGATGTCTCCAAGGGAGACATCATCAGGGGGTGACCTTGGGGATCCCTCCCCTTCATCAAAATCTTGTCCCCCATGACCGATTCCTGTGGGGAATCTAAGTGCTTCTTCTTGCACTTCTTCTTCTGAGGAACCTCATCAGAGGTATAGTCTGGAGAGGTATCAGAGGAGGACAGATGTGAATCTGGGATTTCTGAGGTTTCTGTACTCACTGCCCCAGTGGAGCTACAGGTCAAATAACTGGACATGAGGAAGGTATCTGCTCCAAGGAGGAAAGGACAGACTGAGTCACTGTTTGAGATAAATTCCTCTCCATTGTCTTGAAGGCTGATCCCCTCAGAAAGGGAAGGGAGCCCAGAACCAGGATAGACTGCCTCAGAACTGAGGTCACTTCCCGCTCCGATGAAACAGCCCCTGAGATACAAACTGGAGTTTAACTAAACCATGCTAATGCTTCAAAGTGCAGGGATGGTTCCACAAAAATTGGAGTTGACTCCTGCCCTTGAAGCCAACAGGGCAGATACGGCCCCAGGAGGTCTCCGGATCAAAAAGAGCTGAAGAGCTCAGGGTAATAACTGGTTCTGAAGCAATAGAGATCTGCAGAAGCAATAACATTGGTGCCAGATGACTCAGAGCTGTAAACTCTGATGCCTCAGAGGAAGTTAGAGGAGGAGTAGTTACGGGGGTGAATGAAGGTTCAGCTCCTGAGCCCATGGAGTCCTGCAAAACCTCTTGCCCACAAAATTTTATTCACCAGTCTCTCCACATCGAGTTCTGTAAGACTTTTGATGGAACGAACTGACATGAGAGAGGGTGCTTTAGGCCTTTGAAGGAAAACTTTGGGTAACTCACCTATAAAGGGTTCAACAGATATGGAGTAAAATGTTCTAGGTAAATCATCCTTTTGCACTACATCTGTACTCTGTGGCAATGTAGTTGGCATCAAGGAAGAACCAGGAATCAAAGGTTCTTGTGCCGAAGCCTTTGGCGTCAAAGCTTCTGAAGCAGGAATAGTAGTCAGTGCCAGAGATTTTCCCGGTACTGAGGTCTTAAAAGCTGAGTCCATCAGTTCTGAGGAACATTTACGAACCAAGGATTCAGGTTTCTTCATAGTCTGTGCCAAAGGAGACATTGGTACTGACAAACCTCCTTTTTTGCCCTTCTCCAAACAGGACGATGAAGAAGGGGAAGAAATGTCCATTTTACTCTTATCCAGAGCAGATATGACCTCTCCAAAGGTGGAAGGAATTAAACCTTTTAAGATTAATTTGTTTTTTTTCATTCAAAATGAGCTCTGTGACTAAATCCGTGGCATATGCAATAATCGTTTCCTTAGGAGAGGAAAGACAGAAAGCAAGAAAGAAACTATCAATGATGATAGTAGAGTACACCGGACGTGTACAAAAAGTAGCCTATCGACAATGATTGTGGAGAGTACACAAGAGTGTACAGAAAGGTGAAAATGAAATAGAGGGGTAGAGGGACAGCAAAGGAGATGCTAGAGTTAAAACAAGTTAACAAACACAGAAAAAGGAAAGAAAACTTTAAGAAATATATAAAAATGTATCCAAAAGGAGAACTTAGCTCAAGAGCTATTGTGAATGTGTCTGTCTTGAAAAGTGGCAAACAAGATCTGAGGTAATTGGAAGGAAAGGATTGTGGGTAGATGTGAAGCTTGAGAGTGTTTGGCCTGTGTGAGCTGTAGTTACAGCCGAGTAGGTTCTGATATCGAAACTGAACCCATACGTCAAGGATAAAATAAAAACTGACAACATCTGATGACTTTATTCTAGAAAAACACTGGGCCGGATTCACGAAGGCTTGCACGGAGTCTAAGAGTAGTGTAAGACTCCACGCAGCCTTCGCGATCCAGGAACAGCCCAAAGTCCGTGTAAGAGTCAAGCTAAAACGGCTCTTACACGGAGTGGGCGTGGATAAGCTAATCACCTCACTTGCAGCCGAATAGCATGCAAATGAGGATGATTAGCGATCCAGGAAGCCCAGAACAGCCCGTGTAAGAGCCGTGTTAGCTGCAGAAATGTACTCAGTTGACAACTGAGTATGTTTCTGCAAAAACTGCAATGGAGCCATGTCAGCTCCAAATAAAGGGTGCATATGTGTCAGGCAGCATGCCAATGGCCAAATATGTGGCCATTGGCAAGGTAACCTGATGCAAACATATTAAAAATATAATTTTTTTTTTCGGCGATTGCCGATGTTTAAACCCAGCGCAGCCCCATGCAAACGGGCTGCGCTGCATAGAACATAAAAACGAAGGTTTTAAACCCACAAATGTGGGTTTTATGCAATACATGGAATGTCAATGCAGGGACCAGCAGACCAAAACCAACATGGCCACCGTGTAGTGGTTGCTAAGGGGGGAAGCTGAGTCTAAGAGATGTAACTAAGCATTAGTAGGCAATCTGATGCAAATGAGTGTAAGGATACTGAATTCCACTGTCACATAGCAAATGAGCACATTCTGAGTAGTGTAAGAGTTACATAAGGGGGAGGAACAGAGTAGGAGATAGGTGACATCACAGGGGGGGAATGGTAGAAAGAAATGCAGTTCATTGGAGGTTAGAGTTACATGACAGATGTCAGACAGATATCATGGAAAGAGATGTGCCACTAAGTAAGCATGAGAAAGTCAAGAAATGGAAGGTGTACACTGTTGCCTACACCAAAGTTTCTTGCTGGGCGTGCATGCGCACGTGTGCGCACCATGAAGCGCGAGTAAGGCAGTGTACACATGTGTAAGGCAGACTGAGCATGTGGGAGCGTGTTGGAGGATGTTTAACACTGTTTGCATGGGCGTGCACGCGTTTAAAACCGAATAAGCAGATTCTGAACTGTGTAAGTATGTGTGCGCGTGTGTAAGCCACTGTGAGCGTGTTTCTGCTGGTTTGCACACGGCTCCTCCCTGAGGAAACAGAAAGGAAAAAGGAAGCAACAGATTTAGTAGGAAGTTAGCAGGGAATACTGCTGGAGCTAGCAGGTGAAAACAATTAGATGCAGGCAATTACACAGGCAGAATAGTAGCCCAGCCCAGCACTTAAAACTCTGCAAACAGCAGTGCAGAATGTTTCTCTCAAGAGACACTGCAAGACAGGAGTTAAGTTATCAGAAGTGAAAACTGAAAAGCTGAACTCAGAGCAGAAATGTTAGGGGCTGCCATAGCTGTCATAATGAGACATAGGCGACTTGCTGAGGGTGGTGACAATGCAGATGGTGCCAGACAACCCACAGTGAGGAGACGGAGAAGAGTGTACAGGCCCAGGGTCACCTACCACGGGTTACATGAGCTGGAGATAGTAGAGCGCTATAGAGTGGACAGAGACCTCCTGCAGCAAATAGTGGAGCTGTGCAGGCCACGCCTCACACACAGAACTAACAGAGGGGAACCCATCCCAGTGGAAACCAAGGTATGTGTTGGCCTAAGAATACTAGCAACAGGTACCTTCCAGAGACCAACTGGTGATATGATGGGGATATCACAGGCATCAGCCTCCAGGGTACTGCACCAGTTCCTGGATGCCATGTCAGCACATGTCTGTGATCATGTATATTTCCCCAATGCCCGTGAGGTATTGGCCAGCAATATGCGTCTCTTCCAGCAAATAGCGGAATACCCTGAGGTACTGGGTGCAATAGACTGCACGCACATACGCATCAAAGCACCAGCCGGTGAGCGGGGTAGGGCATACATCAACCGCAAGGGCTTCCCCTCCATCAACTGCCAGGTCGTGTGTGATGCCCAGGGCATAATAATGAATGTGTGTGCTGGCTGTCCTGGGAGCTACCACGATTCCCACATCTGGCATTTGACGCAGCTGTACCAGACATTTGCCAATGGGGACATCCCACATGGACACCTAGTGGGGGATGCAGGTTATGCACTGGAGTCGTGGCTGATGACACCCATCAGAAACGCACACACACCTGAACAGGAACGCCATAATGAGGCACACGCACAAACACGAAATGTAATAGAGCATGTGTTTGGGCTGCTCAAGTCATGGTTCCGGTGTCTGGACACATCTGGTGGAGCCTTGCAGTACACACCAACTACATGTACCCAAATTGTCATGGTATGTGCTATGCTACATAATATGATCTTGCAAAAACAGCTGCAGCAGGACCAGCATAGGGCTGGGCCAAACAGCCCCCCACCATTGCCAAGGCCATCACAGGCAGAGCGTGACTCGGAGGAGGAACAACCTGAGCCTACCCCAGTAGGCAGAAGGAGGCGTGCCCAGTATGCCCTGGCCTTGGCAAAGAGGCAACGCATAGCACATACACTGGCTCAGTAGGAACCCTGAGAATGATACCCCTCTCTGACTCACTCATATAGTAACAGGGATGCCTAACATGACACAACCTGCTCTCAAACATGTACAGGGAAGTGTAATATGCGCATCCAACAGAGACAGCCCTGCAGCACCACCTGAGGCATGAATGCTATGTGTTAAGTAATGCAACACCATGTACTATATGCACACCTGAGGACCCTGACTAACATCCTACCCTCACCAAGCATCATGCCACAACATGACAATGAGATGATCAAGTGCAACAATTGACTGAAGTATCGCAGTTAGTCAAAGGGGATCCAATGTGTGCCAGTCTGGGATGACATGCTGAGCATGACATGATGCACCACCTGCTAGGACTGGCGTGCACCTATCAGTGCAGGCCATATGGATACTGGCAAAGGCTGTTGTCACCCACAGTGTGCCCTGAATAGGTAAGGCTCAAAACACAAACCTATCTCCATAGGTATCAGAAGGGATAAGAATAAGATAAGGGATAAGTTGAAACAGCAAGATGCATGCAGTCTAAACTCACCCAGTATGGAGAATGTTGATATCTGCGCTGTAACAGAAAACTGAGCCAAGGCTCACAACAGCACCCTAACACTACCAGGTTACACCTCATACTGTGCTGTACAGCCTCAAAACCTGGAACAAGCTACAAAAGGAGGGTGACTAGCAAGAATTGTCAAGGATAACCACACCCCATGTTGGTACCACAACAAAAGCAGCATGGACTAGCCATGCTCAAGTAACAGTGGCTAAAACTGCCCCCCGGTTTATAGCCTGCTACAGACTACTGTCCCAACACCAGGAACTGCACCCGGCCTATGCTGGAATACATGAATATATCAAGTCCTCCAAACCACATTATATTGGGTGACTGCAAATACCCAGACATAGACTGGGAGCATTATACTAGCTCCAACAGTGTAGGACAAAAGTTCATAGAATCCATAAACCAAAAGGCCCAGGAACAACGTACCACTCCCACAAGAGGGGTAAGCATACTGGATGTGATAATCAGCAACATGGGTACTAGATGGCAAGATGAGAAGTGTATTGCTCACTGGTAAAACCAGACCATAGAGTAATCACACTGGATATACAAATCCTGACCACAGTCCCTGGCCAGAAAACCACAGTGGAAAACATGTGTTAAGCAATATTTGCACTCCTCCAAACTGATGTGGAATCCATTAAAGGTCCCGTGCAGGTGCAAAATATGGGCCACACCTCAGAACCTGTAATACAGCCATTCCATGAACACTGCCAGGAATGCTTGGATTATGCAGTCCTAAATTAAAACAAGACACAATGCCATACATGCAGAAATCTGGCATGGTGGACACCAGCCATAACCAAACCATGCAAGAGAATGAGGAAGCTACTACATGATAGAGCAAACATAAACAATGAAGTAATCACTGATCAGTAGTATGGCAATAAAATCTGTCCACACATACAATCCACTAAGGCCAGCCACAACAAGTGGAATCTGTGAATCCTGAGGCAATGTTACACCTGCCCCAAGTACACAGACAACCCCCAACTCCACCCAAGAAATACAAATATATGTGAGAGATGCAACCATCTATCCAAACTGGAGGCTGAGCTCCCTCAACTCAGTACTCCCAAAACAAGTCAGGAAGAGAAGGTAACCACACACACCACAAACACAGTCCCACATAGACCTATCACAACTGCAAACCAAACACATCAACACAGAAAAACATTCCCGGAGGCACAAATTACAAACACAGCACACCAACAGAGGCCTCTAAAGCAGACACCCAATCAAACAACCTCCAAACATAGCACATGCAACACATAGTACACAAAGCTGGTGTGCCAAACAGTCACAGGCCAGAAGGAGAAACAACATGCCTGATACAGTTGTAATAGGTGACTCCATAGTCAGACACACTGCTGTCCCGCACACCAGACTGAACAAGGGAAAGGGTACAGTAAGCTGCCTGTAGGCTGCCACAATATGCCACATAACAGAAGTATGTAGGTCACTCCAAAGCAAGTAGAAATATGATGCAGTCATAGTCCATGCTGGTGAGAATGACCTGAGATGTACCGCCCCAGACTACATGAAAAGAGACATAGATGAGCTATCTGATTATGTAGTCCAGGCCAGTATGACACTCACCGTTTGCAGCATCCTACCCTTACCAAGAATAATGCCACAGTACAAACACGGAATGATCAGTCATAGCAAGTGGCACACTTACTGGTGTCATTCCAAGGGGATCCAATGTCTGTCTGCTTGGGATGTCATGCTTGACAAGCCATGCAGCTGTTCTTGGGATGGCCTGCACCTGTTACCCCTGGGCGTCTGAATATTGGATAAGGCCTTTGCCACCTCCATAGAGCCTTTTGTAGGCAAGGCTGAAAAGACTGACCCACCACCCTAGAAAACATAAGTGGGAAGAAACATAAGGGAAATGCTGACCAATGCCAGATGTGTACACCCCAATATGCATGCTCCCAAGGCCATCCCCAGTATGGAGAACATCGATGTCTGTGCAGTGACAGAAACCTGCTGCAAGCCTCCTGACAGCACACCAGCACTACCAGGTTATACCACGTATCACGTGTCATGGCCCCAAAACCTGGAACAAAACATAAAAGGAGGGTGAGTATCCATAGTCAGCACAGACACCCATACGTCCAGGTAACTGACAATGCACAAGGCACTGGAGTTCACCTATGTGCAACTAACTGTAGGCAAGACTGCTGTACAGTCTGTAGCATGCTACTGACCGCACTCTCACACACAATAACCCCACCCAGCCGTCCTGAAGACACTGGACAGTATGAATGTCCCACCAAATACCAAACAAGGTACCACAAATTACCACATAGGTGGTAAACCATTATGTATGGAAGGAGTAACCAGGGACCTAGGGACACAAGTGGACAGTAACCTGTTATGTGACACCCACATTGCCAATGTGGCTAGGAAGACTGTCTACATTTGACACCGTATCAGGAAAGGATTCACATCTACATCAACAGAGATCATTGTGCCCCTATACTTTTCTCTAATCACACCCATAATCTAGTACAATGCCTCATATGGGATGTACCTTACCTGACATCTGCAGCAGTTAGAAAGACCTCAAAGGTCCTCACCAAGAGGATAAAGGGTCTCAAATATATGTCATATGCTGCCTGGCTGTAGACACCCCAGCTGAATGCAGTCACATACTGCCTACACAGAGGCATTGCATGCCTGTTGTAGGAGGCCATGCCCAACACAGGAGTAATGGACATGCTCCACCCCAGAAAACTCAAATCCATCGGAGCTGTGAGAGTGAGAGATGTCAACCTCAACAAATAATGAAATAGGATGTGCTGGTGGGACAGATACATAATCCAGAGGCTCCCCACACCCTGGACCAGAATCCCACTCCATGTTAGGCAGAGCCCCTCACTGACACTCTTCAACAGGAATCTTGCCAAGTGGATGGATGATTGTAGAGTTACACTGGCGGGTCTTCACTGTGTCATGTCCAGACAGAAGCACAGCAAAGCAAATCATAAATGGCCATAATATTCACATAGCAAGGGGTGGCAAAAGCCACACATACTCTGGCTAGGCTAACAAATGCCCTAGGGTGGATAGCCTAGTATGAACCTATGAACCTATGAAGATACAAATTGTACAGGACACTAAGGATAATCCCAAGGCTTTCACAACTGATGGTAGGAACCATGTTGGGAATTCACAGATATTCCCTGAATCACACAAATATCACAAACACACACACATATTGCCAACATACATCCTGACAGGTGCAGTGCAAACCCCGAATGCAGAATATCTATCCCAGCAGACTGCTGGCCCCCTGACATTGCAGATGCTGAGGTAACAGCCAACATCTACAAAGCAAAACACACAGCAGCAATGGTATGAGATGGTGTCCTGGGCTTAGTGCAACATGGACTCCAAGATGAATGGAATGCCAAACCACACTACTGTTCAATGTCAGCCTTACCACAGAATATGTACCCAAAGAGCAGTGTACAACAACAGTGGTCCTTCTCAACAAAGGTGTTGCCTGAATGGATACTGAAAACTACTACCCCAGAATCCTGAGAAGCTCAGTTTGCACAGCTATGGAAAGGATCAGCATGTACCACAGACATAAAGATATTGGGGACCTACTGACACCGGACCCAACCCAGTGTGGCTTTCCCAAGTGCAGATCCTGCCCCTAAACATGTTTGACTCAATTGAAACAGTCATTAAGGTCATTGATGAGGGCAATGTGGTCCACACAGTGTAGCTGGACCTTGCAAAGGCTTCTATACAATACCCTACGTGTTCATTATAGATAGGCTCACCAGCTCAAATATAAACCCACATGTCAGCAGAGGGGTTGCAAACCAGACCAAGGACAGAACAGACATGGTCAGACATGCTGCAGTCATGTCAGACTACAAACCAGATATAACTGGCATCCCACAAGGCTTGGTCCTGGGATCTCCCTCATCTGGTATATATGTCCCATAGGTACAGGCAAACATGGAAGGACTGTGTCCGAACATGTTTGCAGAGGACTACAAACTGCTCACCACATATGATCCACCAGCTGACACAAGCATCCCACAAAAGGGCCACATAGAAACAGACAACTGGTGCCATAGCCATGTCAGCAAGCTAATTGCAGAAACGTGTATAGTCGACCCCCGTGGATATACAGTAAGTGCCCACCAATTACCACATAGGTGTTAACCCATGATGTAGTTAACATGTAATGAGAGACCTGGGGACACAAGGTGATAGATATCCTGCATTGGACAAACATGTGCTGTAGTGTTTACAGAAACATACCATATACCCACCTAATCATGAAGGTTGTCAGATCTAGGTAAGGGGAGGTCATTGTGGCTCTGCAGTCATCCTTCATCAGCGGTACAATTGACTACAATAGCCCCTGTGGGATGTACCTCAGCAGACACCTCCATCAACTGTAAAGTCCCCAACAGTACCTCATCAGGAGTATCAAAGAGCTTGCACAGATGCCATGTGTTGCCTGTGTTGCTGGCATCAATAAACATGCTGTGCCTTGTACAATCTGAATGGCAGTGAGCTATGCACATGAGAGACCTGAACCCCAGCACTGACTTACATAGGACAAGCTGTACTGCATGATCCATAACACAGAAGCCACCCCCACTCATGAGTGAACCCCCAGTACAGGCTACCCATAGAGTCACTTATCAATCTTCCTCAATAGGAATCTTGATGAGTGGATGGGAGATGGTAGATTTATCCTGGGTATCACTGTCATGTCACAGGTAGACAGAGGCACAGTATACTAACCATGACATATGTCATGGCAAACTCCACTTACAATGTGTGTTGAAGGACAAACACACTCTCCAACTAGCATTAGACATGGACTAGGGCACATCGCTAGTGTTTGCAAATGTACACCTATGTTGTGGAATACACTACCAATGTTGGACAAGCCTGGTTTAAGTAGTTCATATCTGAACAGAATGCAACATGGTCAGATGTACACAAATGGCCCCTAACCAGGCTGTTGTGCCCACTATCGAAATGTAAAGCAGTGATAGCAGTAAAGCCCAGGATACTGTCCACCACAGTCAAAGTACTACCAGTACACTATACAGTACTACAGTGTTAGGTCAGTGTGAAAGGATGTTGACAACTGTATGCAAAGTATCCCATGCAAACACTGCAGGCACAGTATAATCCTGTTGTGTTCACACACAAAGCAGTTGTACAGTAACTACACAACATGACACACAACACACAACCATAAACGGGTGATATCTGTTGAAGTTCACACTCATCCACAAATGTGGTGGGCTGCAGAGTCCAACATATGGAATGCTCACACTGGGCATGCTCACACACTTTGATAAATGAGACATATGTCACAACATGCCATGGGAAGGCTGAACTGGGCATGCTCACACACTTAGGCCAAATCTCGGTTTAGCAGTTGGACACACATATCTGGTATTTTTATGTGTTAGTCCAGGAACCAACCACATTACAGCAGTCTGCCCAGTGCACACAGTTAAATGACTACAGAGACATACGTGATATAGTGGATCCCTCCCATATGCAAACATCTTCCACAGATGCACAAGTTGTTCATACAAACAGGGAATGCTATGGCAATAAAGATGTGCAAACAGTCTATCAGCAACAAATAATGTGCATTTGACAATTAAACATATGGGTGTAGAGGTCAACACTAGGCTGTTTGCCCTAGGGAATGACAGCTTAGCCAGAGTGTGCTTGGTGTCTGCCTCCCCACGGGATGCACATTCCCCTTTCTAAACACAGATGATGTCAGCACCCTATAAGTACAGCAGGAGAAAAGAAACTTCCCAGTAATGCGAATAGCGTGCTCTGCTAATGCGTCCATCTCAAGTGTCATAACATAGTTAGGTAGGGGTTTCACATCCTGCAAATGCTCAGTGTGTGTGTGTGCGAGTGGGGTTGGTGTTTGTGTAAGTCTGTGGGAGAGAAATGTCCCGTTTGGCAACTAGGAAAACACACTACAGGATGCACATTCCCTTTCTAAATACCGATGATGTCAGCACCCTATAAATACAGCAGGAGAAAAGAAACCTCCCAGTAATGCGAATAGCGCGCTCTGCTAATGCGTCCATCTCAAGTGTCATAACATAGTTAGGTAGGGGTTTGAATCCTGCGAATGGCAAGTGTGCCTGTCTGAGGGGGGTTAGTGTGTGTGAGGGAAATGTCCCTTTTGGCAACTAGGTGAACAGACTACAGGATGCTCATTCCCCTTTCTAAACACTGATGATGTCAGCACTCTATAAGTATAGCAGGAGAAGGGAAAGCTCCCAGTAATGCAAATAGCGTGCTCTGCTAATACGTCCATCTCACGTATCATAACATAGTTAGGTAGGGGTTTGAATCCTGTGAATGGCAAGTGTGTGTGTTTGTCTGAGGGGGGTTAGTGTGTGTGAGGGGAATGTCCCTTTTGGCAACTAGGTGAACAGACTACAGGATGCTCATTCCCCTTTCTAAACACCGATGATGTCAGCACCCTATAAGTATAGCAGGAGAAGGGAAAACTCCCAGTAATGCGAATAGCGCGCTCTGCTAATGCGTCCGTCTCAAGTGTCATAACATAGTTAGGCAGGGGTTTGAATCCTGCGAATGGCAAGTGTGTGTGTTTGTCTGAGGGGGGTTAGTGTGTGTGAGAGGAATGTCCCTTTTGGCAACTAGGTGAACAGACTACAGGATGCTCATTCCCCTTTCTAAACACTGATGATGTCAGCAGTCTATAAGTAAAGCAGGAGAAGGGAAAACTCCCAATAATGCGAATAGCGTGCTCTGCTAATGCGTCCGTCTCAAGTGTCATAACATAGTTAAGTAGGGGTTTGAATCCTGTGAATGGCAAGTGTGTGTGTTTGTCTGAGGGGGGTTAGTGTGTGTGAGGGAAATGTCCCTTTTGGCAACTAGGTGAACAGACTACAGGATGCACATTCCCTTTCTAAACACAGATGATGTCAGCACCCTATAAGTACAGCAGGAGAAAAGAAACCTCCCAGTAATGCAAATAGCACGCTCTGCTAATGCGTCTGTCTCAAGTGTCATAACATAGTTAGGTAGGGGTTTGAATCCTGCGAATGGCAAGTGTGTGTATCTGTCTGAGGGGGGTTAGTGTGTGTGAGGGAAATGTCCCTTTTGGCAACTAGGTGAACAGACTACAGGATGCTCATTCCCCTTTCTAAACACTGATGATGTCAGCACTCTATAAGTATAGCAGGAGAAGGGAAAACTCCCAGTAATGCAAATAGCGCGCTCTGCTAATGCGTCCGTCTCAAGTGTCATAACATAGTCAGATAGGGGTTTGAATCCTGCGAATGGCAAGTGTGTGTTTTTGGCTGAGGGGGGTTAGTGTGTGTGAGGACAATGTCCCTTTTGGCAACTAGGTGAACAGACTACAGGATGCACATTCCCCTTTCTAAACAATGTTCAGCAGAAGGCCATGGCTCTGGCACAAGTTGTCTGTTGCTATGATGCCCCTTTGGAAGATGCTTGTGTCAGCTGGAGAGTCGGTTATGGTGGCCAGTTTGCAGTCATCTGCATATTTGGACAGCCACAGTCCGTCCGTGTTGGCCTGTACCTCCAATAAATATATACCAAACAAGAGAGGTCCCAGGACTGAGCCTTGTGGGACACAACTCATAACTGGTGTGGGGTCTGGCATGGCTCCAGCAATGCTAACCATGTGGGTTCTGTCCTTGAGCCACTGTGCAATCCATCTAGTGACATAGGGGCTTATATTTAAGCTGGTGAGCTTCTCTAGAATGCCCAAGTGGGGTATTGTTGTGAAGGCTTTTGCAAGATCCAGGTAGGCTGTGTGAACCACCTTCCCCTCATCAATGGCCTTGGTGACTGTTTCAAAGAAATCAACGGGTTAAACCTGGTAGTGCTGGTGTGCTCTCAGTAGCCCTGAACCAGGCATCTGTTACTGCACAGATATCGATGTTTTCCATGCCAAGGAGTGTTTTGGGTGCATGCATCTGGAGGTTTAGACTTCTGGCGTTGGGTAGCATTGCTCTTAGTTTCTTATCCCTTGTGATACCTATGAAGGTGGGTTTGTCATTTGAGCCCTGCCTAACATAGGCACTATGGGGGTAGCAAGAGCCTTTGCCAATATCTGAAAGCCCAGGGGTGACAGGTGCAGGCCGTCCCTAGCAAAGCAGGTAGTTCAACAGAAGATGAATGTGTGAAGGTGTAGTGCCTGTGATTAGTTAGCAGTAGCATATATGACTGCTCACGTGGACCCATGCCAGGTAAGTCATATGCACTGTGTCACAGGCAATGTACATGTGAACAGGACAAACAGTGACATCCTGTCAAGTGGGACATGGACATACATATAGTAGGCTATGCAGATGGCACTAGGAGTCCACAGAAGCTCTATAACTATGCATTGCAGGTGTGATCAGTATTCCAGGGTAATTGCAACCAAACATGCATGCAAACAAAGCTACAGTAAACAGGGCTGCATGTAGTCCATTGTACAACAAACAAGCTGTACCAGTTCCAGTAGGTAACACTGCAAATATGCAGGCACTATGCACATGTACATGGAAATACACGGGTCAGATGGCTAGGGTCCAGTCTCAGTGCACACAAGTGTACAGACCATGTACTGTCAGGATGTACAATAACTGGATAGAAACCCATGTGCTCATACCTGCAGTAATACACATGTCAAATAACAGACACTGAGCCTTCACTCAGTGGTTCCATACTTAGTAGGATGTATGCTCCCTGGCCTGCCACCACAGTATCCCTAACATATATGGGGACTCTCCCTCCTGTGACAGTTAGTTATGTGTGTTGGGGCTGTCTAGCATGGTATGAGATGTGAGCATGCAGTGCTAGGGTGCTCCTGTGTGTCCTGTACCAGTCGTGTAGTACTGCACACATATCAACATCCTCAAACATCTGCATTGCAGAGTCTAGTGTGGGCAACATGCCACTTGCAATTTACATGTCCATCATTGTGTATTACTACATTCATTACCCTATCCCCTGTGCTACCTATGTATGTAGCCTTCTGTTGACATCATTACCACCAGTATGCCAACATGTGCAGATGATACACTATGGTACTTACCATGGGTGTAGACAACAGGACATGACAATCACACACTTACTGCATCAGGCATGCTGTGATATACCCACAATTAATTCAGCACACAGTACTGTTAACAACATGATAATATTACTACACATCTATGTGGTCACCCTGTGCATCAGCAACATGTTAACCTGTACCTGCACAGTTGTTACAGATTGCAGGAGGTGGCACAGTTTCATCATATGCACAGGGTGTGAACTTGGTATGCCTGAGTCAGCCACCGATACCACCAATTGACATGTATGTGTATGTGTGTTGGTGAGGGACAGCAGTAGAAGGTGGGGCAATGTTGATGCAGTGTGTGCGTGTATGCGGTAGCCCTAGGTGTTGTCAATTCACATGTGTGTATGGATGCACACAGTTCCACCTCATGGCTGCCATATACTGGTGTTTGTGGACAGCCACAGACTGTACCTGCCAGGTCATACAGATCAGTGTCTCTGGCCACGGACATGGTATCTGTGCCTTGCAGGGGTACTACGGACCGTATCCAGTACCAACCCAGACTGGGTACTGTCATCAGAAGCAGGTGTTCGTTGACTGGACACAGATCCCTGTCGGGCCTGGCCAGAGCCACGCACGTGGTCTCCTGGGGCGGTCTGATGACAGCACAGACCCAGCATTGCCGGGGCTGCTGCTGGCACTACGGGCGGCGGCCCTGTTGTCGCCACGACGACTGCCAGCTGCTGCTGTTGCTGGCATACGGCCACGTCGATGCCTCAACCGCCCACCATCACCCTGGCTCATGGACATGTAGTTGTGGAACCGGTCTAATATGTCCCCACAACGTCTGTCTATGACATCGGTGAAATCACGGATGGCAGCCGCAATGTCACGCATACTGTCAGTCATGGCTGTGCGACATGCTGTCAGCTCCCTCAGACCCTGTCTGGTGTACCGTTCCATACGTGATTGTGCCTGCATGACAGTCCAAAACATAGCTGAGGTTGTAAGACCTCTGTGGACACGTCTTACAGGGGCAGTACGCCCATGGATGCTCCCACGAGAACCCCTGGATATCTGTCTGTGTGGTACCATCTCTGGGCCATGCCCATGGCTGCTGTGTGGGGAGGCATGTGCCACAGATACCACATTACCCTGGTCAATGCCCACTGTATGCTATCAATCACCTAGGGACATTGGTGACAAAGGGTGTATTGGCAGGATAACTGTGTGCATTGATGGAGTCGACAGCTGTGTACTGTCAATCGGCTGACCAATGGCGGACCCTGGCATACTTTCCTGTGCCATTACACAGATGTCATCATTATCAGTACCCACGGCACCTGACTCAGGTTCCCTGCTACATGACACCAGAGCAGCAACAGAACCTGTGGGAGGGAAACAGGAAACACAGTTTACAATGTCTACACATTACCAGCGATGCACACATGCACAGGTGCACACATGCACACATGCACAGGTGCACACATGCACACGTGCACACGTGCACACATGCACACATGCACAGGTGCACACATGCACACATGCACACGTGCACAGGTGCACACATGCACAGGTGCACACATGCACACATGCACACGTGCACACGTGCACCCATGCACACATGCACACATGCACAGGTGCACACGTGCACACATGCACACATGCACAGGTGCACACATGCACACATGCACAGGTGCAGACATGCACACATGCACAGGTGCACACATGCACACATGCACACAGTTTCACACAATTGTACAGTACTCAGTATGCGTGATATCAACACACAGACACACCTACATGCATACAAAGAGCACTACTAAGTGAGCCAAATAGTACTATTACTATCAACACTATTACAGGAATTGTTAATACACACTCACCAGCATGGATAGGCTGCATTGCTGTTATACCAGAGGGTCCTGCAGACGTGAAGAAACTAATGTCAGTGGGCACAACTGTGCCATTGTTACTGAGTATGATACAGGTCAGTAGTACAACAGTCGCCTTTCACAGGTCAGCAGCTAATATTGAGGATATCACACTTGCACATTAAATACTATGGTGACAGCTACAAACCAAGGACACACCTCACACATGCATTAACTACCAGTGTACACAACAGTCAACTATACATATGGCATATTACCTGCACGTTCACTGTCTTGTTGCTGTGTGGTTCCAGCCTCCATCATAATGCACGTCTGCTGCTGTTGTTGTTGCTGGCAGACTGGAGCCACTACACTCATGAGTAGTCCCTCCAGTCTGGTGAGTGGGGGATGTGTAGCCACCCCACCACCTGTGGCGACCTGTTGCCTGTGGATATCTGACGCATGCTGACAGACATGTCTGATTAAATCACTGCAGTGATGTCGTACCTGCTCATATGTCCTATTATGCATGCCTATGTCATTTACCCGACGGACAAGGTCTTGCCACAGTGCAGCCCTCTCCTGCTGATTCTGGCTGGTGCGGGAAAAGAGTATTGCATAATCCCGCACCAGGGTCTGGTGTATCTCCTCATCCTCAGCTGTGGAGTAGGTGGGATTCCGCGGGTGGGCCATGTACCTGAGAAAGAAAATAACCTGGTATCAGCAATATATGTCAGCAGAATTTGGCACACATACTACACATGCTACTCGACTGTTATGATACAACATATCTCACATATGTAGCATCTGTCTGTCTATTGGTGGATACACATGTAGATGGCCAGGTATGAGTGCTCAGCCAGCAACTGTGCAACAGTACCTGGCAGACTCCATACGACATACTACCAAACCCCAGCAGTCAGAACACTGATTCAGGTCAAGAGCACCTCCTCACTCTGGGGGTTTGTATCTAGGTACTGTATGGCCTACATTGTCAACTACTGTGAGCTGACCACACACTGATTGCCCTGGATATACATATCCCACCTCCACCACCAGCACAAACGACTATAGTGCATAACATTACAGATACAAACTTTACACTTTGTAACAGTGATATGGTATCCTTTCAGCCCACTGGGCCAGTGGCAGATACAACCCACAATGCTGACCCCTACACAATTGCTTTCTACAGACATCTCCAAGAATGCGTGGATCATGCAATCCCATATATGACCAAGACACTCTCCACAGAGGGACAGCATCTTGTCTGGTGGACCCCAGCCATAGACAGATTGTATTACAGAAGATGGAAGCTACTGCAAGACAGAGCATAATTCCATAAAGGGAGGGCATGTATGAGCAGCACTAGTAAGGATCTATTTTCCATCATACAAAATACATGGGCAACTTTGAGAGGGAAATCAAGAGTGACACTACAGATAACCAGAAGGCCTTCTTCAGTTATGTTAGCAACCTGGTCAGGAGCCATCCTCTATGCCCATAGGTAGTACACAACAACAAATATTTCACTGACACCACAGATATCGACAACATTGTGGTAGACAGGTTCAGTGCAGGTGTCACCCCGCCCTCTCCCCCGAAATAAGGCATAGTTATCCCAGCTGACTGTAACCTCCCTGTCATCACAGATGTCCAGGTGAGAGACACCCGCAGGACAGCAGAATACACAACATGGATGGGACCTGATGGTATCCCCAGTTGCATGCTACATAAACTCTGACCGGAGCTAAACACACATATAGAAGTGCTATGTAACACTAGCCTGACTACAGGATATGTACTTGTACACTGTCGCACAGCAGCAGTGGTTCCACTCCACGAAGGAGGCACCTCAACATACCAATACAATACAACACAATACATTACATTACAATACAATACTATACAATATGCTATTGCCCCTGGGTCTACAGCAGCATACTGTTCTGCTACCCTGACCATTGTGACACATGTGGTGTGATGGTACCTGCTGCTGTCACACAGTTACACAGGGTGACTCATATGGCATATTACCTATCTGACTAACATTCAGCAGGAGTATGTGTGACATGTACTCATGGGGAGTCTTGCTTCTTAACACTGTGTGGTTTATTGCAGGGTATGTCTTATCTGTGGGTAGGAACTCTTACCTCCACATGTGCACTCTATTGCAGTGGCACGGACGACACACAGCAGACATTTAGGTTGTGGATGGTGTGAGGTGTTACTATGGTTGTTGGACATCTGTCATGGGTGTGACTTCCATATGTAAATCCGGGAGTGGTAACCTCTATGTGGGTAGCATATGTGTACTCTGTGGTGTTGTCAGTCACTGTGCATTGGTAATGTGTTTGAGTGCATTGTCACAGTGTTGTACATGTCACTGTGTCCTTCTCCATATCTGTAGCTGTCATGTGAGGTCCATACCATGGCATCCATTATGTGGTGTGGAGGGGTACACCGACCTACATGTCCATAGCTGACTCACCATGTCCGCTGACACATACCATGTGCAGGTATTCCAGGGATAGTGTGCCACTGTGAATATCATTGGGGCCACTATTGTACACATTTATGACCCTGTTCACCCCTGACACATGCAGTGGTGGGCAGCCAATCACATATCTGGTGGTTACTGGTGTAGGTGATCTGGAATGTGATATGGTACTCCGGTTTTGACACTGGTGTTCACTCCATGCCTTTGTCACCAGGCACCTGTTGCAATACATCTGTACACATGTGCCTCACTCAGAATTTATATACATCTCTCTCTCTCTCTCTCTCTATATATATATATATATATATATGTATAGATATATCTATATGTATATAGATATATATATATATATGTCCGTATACATATACACATATATATATATATATTGATGTACATATATTGCTATAGATGTGGAGGGGGGGCACAGGGGGGGTGTGAGTGACAGAGGGGGTGGGACAGGCTGTGTTGCAGGTCATCATATACAGTCATACCTGTAGGTAGTCAGATCAGTCTGTCTATGTATATGTATCTACATATATCTATATCTGTATGTGTGCATTACATAGATATGTTTGTACAATATTCTATCTACATCTGTCTATGCATTCCTACATCTCTCTCTCTATGTATGTATACATATATGCATATCATATATATATATATATATATATATATATATATATATATATATATATATATACACACATATACATATACACATACATATGTTGACATACATACGTATCCATATGTTAGACAGGTATATCAACATATTTGTCTACCATACTGTATGCACACACTAACATACTGCTAAACATACATAACTGTGAAACCTACTTTGTACATGGCACTACAACCTACAATCAAACAACATTGATATGTGCACATAGATGCTCTCACATACAAATGTATGTACAGCCTTCACTGATAGTTGCTGTATGTCCCCTGCCCTTTACACATCTTCATATACATATGGATACAGACCAATGACACATACGGAGGGTTCACAGTATGTAGACCTTTATAGTATTACTTTACATTACCTGTGTTTGTCACAGCTGCTTGTGTTGCTGTCTGGTTCTCTGTCCTGCTGCTCCACTTCCCAGTTGTCAGCTTTCAGGTAGCTGTTGCTGAACAATTTGTTTCTGTCTGCTTAATTGCAGTTTTCTCTGTCTCTGTCTCTCTCTCTCTCTCTCTCTCTCTCTGTCTGTCTCTCACGTCCTTCTCAGGGTGCAATGAAAGTATTGCATGTGTGGACATGGAGTACAGCATACTTTTGCAGGTATCTGCATATGCACATGTGATGGCCTCTGCACCAATTGTTAGCCAGCATTTGCTAATTGCATGCAGCCAGTTGTGTACTGATTGCAGTTCTCACTGTGATTTCAGAACAGTGCTATAAAAAGGTATGTGAGATAGGCGTAGCCCTTTCAGATTTTAAGGGCAGGGACCATGCTGTTATGCTGTGGACAATGTTCTGTGAGTGTAAAGGTTGGTATCTCTCTCATATTTCCAGGTGTGTTGTAGATTAACATTCCTCCATTCATTTCTCCAGTTTCCTGTACTAACTGTGTATGTACACTGACACCTACAACTACTACTACTGTTAATGTGTGTGTGTGTGTGTGCTTTCCTTTCACATTTGCTTGCACTTTGTTGCTAAGGCTTCAATAGTTGCGCTTTACAGTCACTACTTGTATGCCTGCTAGGTGTCTTGACTGTAGTGTGCTGCTGTAGCTTTCCTATTTTCCATGTACATTCACACCTTGGAATGCTTGCTATATCTGCTAGGGTGTTACAGCATGCAGTGTGGTCTGGCCATGGTGTGGGCCTTGACATCTATTAGGGTATTTGAGTATGCTGCTGAGCAGGCCCCAGAGACTTTCAGGTTCATCTGTTATGTGCCTCATGGAATGGTACATATCAGTGGGGTACACCCATTAAAATGTCTGGTATGCTGCAGTTGTGACTGTGGGTTAGCATGAGCATATGTATTACTACACTTTTTCTGCCATGTAAGTGGTGAATACTTTCAGGACTCCATAGTTACCATTGCATGTGTTGCACCTTTCTGCCTACTGTTTGCACATTTCACATGGGGTCTGTGGGGCATCCCTGTAAGTCATTCACTGTTGCTATGTCTAGGCTCTTAACTATTCAAATATGGTGGTGTCGGACCCGTCATGTGTACAGATATTTGCAGGTTGTCCTCATTTCTGCCTCATATTTTGGTCAATATCTCATGCACACCTTTTTCTGGCAAGTCACTCTGGGCTCAAGTCAGAATATGGTGACAAACATTCAAGTTCCAGACTGCATACCCTTCCAAACATCCCACAAAGTGCAGACCCTGTTACTTTCTGAACTGTCTGCGTTTGTTGTAACATTATTTGTAATGTGTCCCTGGTTTTGGGCCTTTGCTCCACATATTTTATTACTTGGTCCAGATGTGTTCCTGTAAGAGGTTGTGGGGTATGGGCAGTGCTTATCCTGCTGTGAGTATGTGTGTGTCTTGCAAGGTGCTATAGTGACATTATTACCTACTAGCTTCCAACTAGCATGGCTGTTTCTGTTCGCACACTACTATTATGGAAATCCACTAGTTTTGATAGTAATTCTAAATGTCATGCTTTGTGTACTACACATCTATATTCCCTTTACATTCATTCCTACTATTACATGATATATTTACTTTAGCACAATGTTCTTGTATAAGAGTCATGGCTTAGTGGTAAGTCATGCAGACTACAGTTGCCAAGGTCCTGGGTTCGGGACTCACAGTGGGATTTTATTTTGCTTTTGAACTGAGTACAGGACCTGTCAATCAAAGTGACTAAGGCACTTTTAAGCAGTTGTAACCGGGTTAGCGCTGGTTTGCTGAGCTCACGCATGCGCACTGGTGGTTAGCTCAGCACAAGCGCACACCGATTACAACCACTTAAACGTGCTTACTCTTGCAGACACCCGCTATTTACTTTGAAATAAAAGAAAATGTGGAGACAGGAAAGTGGTGAAAAGGGGTCACAAAGAGGGCAAGACAGTAGGGAAACAAGCTTGGGATGTGCAGGAGGGATGAAGGTAAGGCCCATAGCTGCCCATTTCTTCATCAGCAACAGCTGTGCATATGTATGGAATTTGGTGTGACATTTGAAACCTTCCACCCTGAGAGAGGTGTCAGGACAACAATAATACTTGTTGTACAGCCAATTGAATTGATAGGTTCCATGTCCAGTAGACATGTGTGCGGAATGGGCAGCTATGTATGGGGCTAATTTTTTGTGGGTACAGAGTGCCCTTTTTTTTTATTATTTTTTCAGGTGAGAGTGGTATGTCAGGTGAAGGTAGTCGGTACAGCTGGGGAGGTAGGTTGGGTAGGTAAACAGACAAGACAAACAAGACGCATACAGGGGCGGTGTATGACACGTGTGGGGGGTTACACAATTGACAGGGACGGAGGTTTGGATATCCAGAGCCCATGAGCCCACAGATGGCAACAGTGGAACTGATATCCCCACCCATAGGCAGTTGCCACTGTTCTTTCACTGCCCAGGACGGGGCTGTGCTGGGGGCTGTGTAGGCGGGGCAACAGGCATGCCCGTTAGTTGTGTCACCCGTGCCTCGAGCTGGCATAGGGGCTCAAGGACAGAGTCCCGAATCTCCCTACGCACCACAGTCCGGACGCTACGGAAGGTGAGTGGTGGATCTCCTCTGGCCACACTTGCAGAGGGGGGGCGAGCCCCATCCCCTGCAGCGCTTCCACCCGCAGGTGGCACAGGGCCACCGGAGGAGGGTCCAGACTCGGCACTAGTGCCAGGTGCACTCGCCAGCTGAGGTGGGAGAGGTGGGTCCGCTGGAACCCGCCTTCCCTGTCGTACTATGTTTTGCATTATGTCATGACAGTTTGGGTTAGTGACATATAATACCATTCACAATTAGTTGTAACAGCATGCATTAGTATTCCCATTAACCAAACACCCAGATATTCACACCATTGAACAGTGTGCATAACACATGCATAATTTGAACAAAAATACACAGTCCAACAACATGCAGGGTTAATTGATGGCAACACGCCATCAGGTGTGGATGTATGAACAGGGCAGATGCATCAACAGACATGCAAATATATATGACCCAACAGGACAAACGTCCAGGGGTGTTAATTGTGATTGCACATACCATTTTCACGTGGAATGGGTTATATGTAGTTATAGGGTGGGGTGAAGAAAGTAATATTAACACCTTCGAATTACAATACATATGCTGTACATTTCTAATAGCTACAGTTATATACACACTACTGTTCTAACTACAGTTTCCTATGTGATAACTATTTCAACTTGGTGATAGGGCTGTTAATGCAACATCAATATACAGTTTATGGTTCTTCATACACATTCATATCTAGCTTTGTTCAGCTACATCAGGGCTACATTTGCTTTATATAGCTGTAGACAAGTGTGGATGTTTGGTATATCAGACAAACATCCTATCTGCATATTGCAGACTGAGAGCAACATATCCTGAATTTGGGATACACATTCCAGATGCAGCAACACTTTGAACAGATTTTGCTGTTTGGTTTTGAATCTCACATGCATTTCATTCTGTCTTGACTGCAGTATACTTTATTCAGGGGTTATTACTACTGTATTGCTGGATTCATGGCACTTTCTCACACTCTCTCACTTGCTTTCATTTTACTATTCAGGATGGTACTTCTAGGCTTTATTGACATGTTTTGACTTTTAGTTATGTACTCACCATAACTTCAGATGTTTGGGATCCATCTCGCCTACATTCTGACTGATGGGACTGATGGGTTCGGAGCCGATCCTCGGCTCCGACTCGGCACGCTTATGCCAAAGAGCGAAGTCTCTTATTGGCTGAGCTTACTATATCCCAGGATGCACCACTACCAGTCCCCCAGATCTAGTTTGTCCGCATACATGCACACACGCATGCACTGCTTATATAACATTATCTGGAATCAAAGCACTAGGGTAACACGCAATATACCACAGTAGTCACAGGAAAATAAATTTAATGAAGCGCTTTTCGTCTGTGATGTACACAGACTTCCTCAGACAATATATTGTCTGAGGAAGTCTGTGTACATCACAGACGAAAAGCGCTTCATTAAATTTATTTTCCTGTGACTACTGTGGTATATTGCGTGTTACCCTAGTGCTTTGATTCCAGATTTTATTTCTTGGTTTGTGCTGCTTTGTATTTGCTTATATAACATTGACAGATGATACAAGATAAAAAACAGTAGAACCCAAACCGTTCAATCTCTTCTGATCTCCAAGGCAGGGGGAAGGAGGGTGGGTATTAGGAATGTAGGCGAGATGGATCCCAAACATCTGAAGTTATGGTGAGTACATAACTAAAAGATGTTATGTGATCCTATCTTGCCTACATTCTGACTGATGGGACAGCGTCCCTAGCACCTAAATCCTGGGTGGCTCACTGGAAAACACTCCTGAGTACCGTGGAACCAAATGATGCTCGTCCTTTAGATACCACATCCAATTTATAGTGGGAAATGAAAGTGTGCGGGTTGGACCAAGTAGCCGCAGCACAAATTTCAGAAATAGCGAGCTTGGAATGGAATGCAATAGAGGTAGCCATAGCTCTAGTAGAGTGAGCTTTGACAGATGTTGTAAGTTGCTTATTTGAAGAGGAATAAGCTTGAGTTATGCAATCTCTGATCCATTTGGCAATAGTAGCTTTAGTGATGGTTTTACCCAGTTTATTATCTGAAAATGACACAAACAATTGATCTGTTTTCCGAACTTGCTGAGTCCTATCTAGATAGAAGCATAATTGCCTGTGAACATCCAACGTATGGAAGGTATATTCCGCTTTGTTTGAAAATTTTGGAAAGAAAACTGGTAGCTCTAAAGATTGTTGGAGACAGAGATTAGAGCAAACTTTGGGACAAAAGATGGGTTAGGTCTAAGTGATACTCTATCCTTGTGAAAAATCAAGTACGGTGGTTTGATAGATAGGGCTTGAAGTTCTGAAACTCTTCTTGCAGAGGTAATTGCAATTAAGAAGGCAGTTTTCCAAGACAGATATTTCAACTCACATGTAGCAGCTGGTTCAAAGGGGGAAGATGTTAAGGCACGAAGTACCAAATCAAGATCCCACGGAGGCACAGGATGAAAAACTGGGGGTCTTAAAAGCACAGCACCTTTCATGAAAGTTTTACATAATCTGCTGCTCATCAACGGTGGGTCTATGGATTCGTGAAATTTGGAGATAGCTGCTAGTTGAACTTTAATAGTAGAGACTGAAGATCCTTGATTAAACAAGGATGTTAAAAATTTCAAGACCTCTGGTATCGGGCAGTAATAGGGTCTAAGCCTCTGAGTTGAGCCCAGATAGCAAACCTCTTCCACTTACTGTGATACAATTTCTTAGTGGTGGGTTTGTGGGCTGAAGATAAAATGTGAATAACTTCCGGGTCCAAGGTGTGATTTCTGACTAAAGTTGGAAGTGGAGGAGCCAAGCTGTTAATTTCAAAGTGTGAAGGGACTGGTGCTGTTGTCCCGACTGATGAACCAGAAGATCCGGAGTTAGATCCAAGAACCAAGGACCGTCCAGAGTATATTTCTGTAGGTAGGGGAACCATACCTGACGAGGCCAGTACGGAGCAATTAGAATCATTGTGGACCCCAATTGGGAAGCTTTCTGGATGACTTTGGGGAGGAGTGGAATCGAAGGGAAAGCATAAAGCAGTCCTGTTGGCCAAGGTTGGACTAGAGCATCCGTAGCTGCCTCCCCTTGACTCGGGGTCAAGGAAAAGAACCTTTTGCACTTCGTGTTTTGTGGTGTTGCAAACAGGTCGCAGCACGGGGTCCCCCATCTTTTGAAAATCTGAGCTGCTACTGTTTCGTTCAGAGACCACTCGTGAGGAGAGAGAATAGTCCTGCTCAGTCTGTCTGCCAATACATTGGATTTTCCTGGAATGTGGGTCACTACCAGGAAGCGCTTGGTAGCCACTGCCCATTCCCACACCCTCATGGCCTCTCTGCAAAGGGGGTAAGATCTGGTCCCTCCTTGTTTGTTTAAATACCAGACCACCGACATGTTGTCTGTGTGGATGGCGATAATGCCTTGAGGGAGAAACTTGTGGAGGGCTTGTAGGGACAGAAGTACAGCCCTCATTTCCAACACATTGATATGGAGAAATGTTTCGTTTGGAAGCCAAGAACCCTGAACTGACCTGCCCAGACAATGCCCCCCCCCCCCCGTCTCGGAGGCCTCCGGTCTCAAGGTGGCCACCGGAGGGGGTATAACAAAAGGTCTTCCCTGATTCAGATTGGATGGCAGAAGCCACCAGCGGAGGTCCCGTTTGCACGTTTCTGTAATCAGTATGTGATGATTGAGGGGGAGATCTTGAAAAGACCATTGTGTTGATAACAGCCACTGAAGAATCCTCATGTGCAATCTTGCCAGAGGAACTAGGAGAACCGTGGCAGACATTGAACCTAAAAGTTGCAGGACCATCCTGGCTGGGGCTTTGGATCTTAGAAGCAGGGCTCGGACTTGATCTTGTAATGTTTGTATCCTTTGGTAGGAAGGAAGATTCGCATTAATTTTGAGTCTATCTCTGCTCCTATGAATCTTATGCGCTGAGAAGGCAGCAAGACAGACTTTGACCAGTTGAATGTAATTCCCAGGGAAGCACCCAGGAGATGGTGGCTTGTAGGTTCTCTAGTAGTAGATGCCTGGTGGTGGCAGTCAGGAGCCAGTCGTCCAGATAGGGAAACACTTGGAATCCGAGACTCCTCAGGTGAGCAGTCACTACTGCCAAACACTTGGTGAACACCCTGGGGCTGTGGTGAGACCAAAGGGCAGTGAACAAAATTGGAAATGACTGTCTCCCAGGCTGAAGCGCAGATACCTCCTGGACGCCTGATGTATCGGTATGTGATAATAGGCGCCCTTGAGATCTATGGAGCACATCCAAACATCTTTCTCCAACAATGGGAGAATGGATTGTAAAGTGACCATTCAGAATTTGGACTTCATGACGGACTGGTTTAGTTTGCTGAGATCCAAAATGGGTCTCAGGTCCCCTGTCTTTTGGCACTAAAAGAACCTTGAGTAATTTCGGATCCGATCTGGTCTGTGGGGACCGGTTGGATGACTCCTTTTTCTAGCAGCTTTGAAGCTTCTACGGCTGCAATTTCCTTTGACTGGGTGGTGGGTCCGGGATTTTTTTGGACGGTGGGGTGAGTGTGTGAAGGGAATGGTGTAACCTCCGGCAATGCGAAGCACCCATCTGTCCTGAGTAATAGACTCCCAGGCTTCTAGGTGCTTGGCAATGGCACCCGACTGGCTCCGAGCAGCACAGCCGGGCAATCCCTCATGGAGTGTGGGAGGCTGAAGAGCCACGAAAGGACTCATGGTCTCCAGTGTTGCGGGGGCCTCTGCCGCCTCTGGGACGGCGTCTCCCAGAAAAATTTCCCGTCCTCTGCCTCTGGAAGGGAATCTTCCTGCTGTTGAGGAAAGAATTTCTGTGATTTATGAACCACATCTTCCCTCCTCTTTAGCCTTGGGATAAGGCAGAAAGGGAGTGGAATAACGTGCTCCTATGGCAGATAAAGTCTTTCCCTCTTGCTCACAGCGGGTAAGAGTGTCTTTTACCTTGGGTCCAAACAAAGAGGACCCATCAAAGGGAGCGTCGGCAACGGAACACTTGAAGGCCTCCGAAATGACACAACGGAGCCAGGCTTGTCTCCGTGAGCCACGCCTGTGCCTGCCACTCTACCGCCCCTTCGCCGCATATGAAATGAGCCTCATGGACGAGTTAGAAATCGAGGTAAGGATAGCCAACTGAGAGCTAACTGACTGGGCTAGCTGCTCAGGTAGGTTACCTGAGAGGGAGTCTGAGAGCTCCTTGACCAGATCCCTCTGTAGTCTGGTGAAATGTGCCAAATAATTCAGGGACCTCAGTGTAAAGGCCGCTGAAGTCAGGGTGCGCTTCCGCACGGTCCATGCTCCTAGACTCCTTATTAGGAGGATGGACGGACGTTGAAGCCTCTGCCACATCCTGCTGGGTAGCAGATGCCACCACCATGGCATCTACAGCCACGCCTTTCATTAAGAACTCCTTCTCGGGTGGGGCAGACAAAAATTTGTTAGGGCGAGAAGGCACTGGTTCCACAGTATCTGGATGTTCCCACGCCCTCCGACAAACCAAATCCAGGAGCTCGTCGAAGGGCGGAGACACCCAGGAGGCGGAGGGCTGAGCCCCGAAGGCCTTGAGGAACACCAACTCATCATCAGAGGGGGGTTTGGAATTCCAGCCGCCTCGTTGCTTGAGGATCTCTAGAATGTCTGCAAATGAGACATCATCCGAGGATGACTTTGGGGACCCCTCCGCATCATCAAGATCAGTGTCCGATGTAAGAGACTCATCGGGGGAGTCCACGTGCTTCCTCTTGCACGATCTCTTCCTTGGGGGCTCCTCCGAAGACAACTCTGAAAGACCCTCAGGAGGAGGGGAACCCCCAGTGGGGGTAACCTCAGGCCCCGGGGCTCCGCTGCCTAGAGACAGGAGAACAGCCAAAGACCCAGTCTCCATGCCCAGGGAAGGTGCCGGTAAAGCCGTAGAGATGGCCGAAGAAGACTTGGCCAATGCACTCCTCATAGCTCTGAAGGCCGGACCCCCAGAATCCTGGGAGGGTCCAGTCTCCGGAGCCATGATAGCAGACGGAAGTCCCGCGGCCGAAGCACTGAGACGGAGGCTTGGAACTGACAGCATTGGTCCCGAAAAGTCACCCCCGGGTCCGGCCGAAGAAGTCTGTGTGCTAAACTCGGACCCGAAGGCCGGGGTTGGAGTAAGGGTCGGAGCCGACCCTAGGATCTCCACTGGCTCCATCAGCACCTGCTCACGGAGCCAGCGGTCGGAGGAGGAATGGCAATGGAATGGGCTATCAGCTCCGAAGCCAATTGGGTCGGAGCCGAAACAAATTTCTGAAAGACTGGGGACTGGAAAAGTCTTTGGAGCACCCTGTCTATGTCCGAATCTGACATCCTTGATGACCTGGAAGAGACCGAATGGGTCCGAGTAGGCCTCTCCAACGGCTCCAAGGGACTTGGGGACCGGCTCCGAATAGACTCGACAATTATCGGCGCCGAAGGAATGTCCAAACCAAATTCCATCGGTGCCGAAGAGGGCTTCGGCGCCGAGGAGGAAGTGTCTGAGCAGACAACCTTCATCGGCTCCGAGATCAGTGGAGCCGATGAAGGTGACCCGCCTCTCGATGCCCCAGATGTCGGCTCCAAACCCAGAGGAGTCGAGGCTGGAGGCATCGAGGCAGACCGTTCTGCCCTCGGCTCCGAAGTCCGTGGAGCCGAAGGAGAAGCCTGCCTATGTTTTTTGGCGGTCGGTTCTGACGGACTGGTCGGAGCCGCCTTTCTTTTAGCAGGAGAAGGAGAGGAAGCTAATGCCTCTTCAAATGAGGGTTTAATAAGGCCTTTTAGAATAAGTTTATTTTTTCTCTCTTGGAGAACCCTCGAGGAAAACGCGTGACACACACTACAGGACTCCTGCAAGTGTTTGGCGCCCAAACAGTACACACAGAGAGAGTGGTCATCTGTAATAGACATTTTGAAGCTGCACTTAGTGCACTTCTTAAAACCAGAAGGCCTAGGAGCCTGTGACATTATGGCAACCAATCAAGTGTAACAGCCGAAAACAAAACACACTAATTACCACAGAGAAAAACTTTCTCTCTCTCTTTTTTTTTTTTTTTTTTTAACCAAGAACTGTCACAAAGAGAAACTAGACAGGATCCAAGAACCCTTAAATACAAAACTGAACTTGAAGGCAAAGTAACTGACAGCGGAAGGCCCTTCAACTGAAAGGAAACCTCTAGTCAGAAAAAAAAAAGGCGCAATCACCACACAAATACTTCACAAAAAGTATCAATCATACACAAAAAGACTAAATAGCCATTAAAACAGCTTTTTTGTTGAAAATCTAGGAATTCCCTGACAGAAAAGTAAGTGAAAAACACTACTTAGCTCAGCCAGCTCGAGACCACGTCTTTGCTTGATAGCGGCAAATGAGATCTGGGGGACTGGTAGTGGTGCATCCTGGGATATAGTAAGCTCAGCCAATAAGAGACTTTGCTCTTTGGCATAAGCGTGCCGAGTCGGAGCCGAGGATCGGCTCCGAACCCATCAGTCCCATCAGTCAGAATGTAGGCGAGATAGGATCACATAACATTAGTAGTTATTACAATCCTTTCCAGCAGTCTCACTTCTGTCATGTTTCAGTATTTCCACAGGGATATATTTCACACATGTGATTTCATCATCTTCTGCAGCTATACTTTTCAGCCTGCTGCAGGTTGTGTACTATTTTCTTACAGGCAGGACATTTTTATTTCAGAATATATGTCGGACAGTTTCATGTTTAGGTTAAACTTACAGGCTGAAAACTCTTGTAATCAAGCAATACTTGCATACACTTTCACACTGTTACTTGCAGATTTTATTCCTTACTGACTACACTGCACTCTTTTGCTGACTGTCATACTTTTATATTTCTTTACAGTTACTGGTAGTGGATTACTGACCTGCCTGGTGGCGCAACCGCACCAGCCTATCGCCATAGGCTCTGCGGTTCACAGAACGGACACCTGCAGCTGTAATATAAATGAAGTAATATTGGAATACACATCTCCATAATATCAGCTAGTTTAATTTTTTACATACATAATTAAATGTTACTTACTCAGTGGTGGGGCGTTGGCTGTTTGCCGGGCCTCCTGGATCCAAAGGTTCAGTTGGTCCTGCTTGCGTCTCTTCAGGTCCGCATGGTGGTGACGGACCTGCTCACCAGTCCTTGGAATCCCTGTGGCACTGGTGAGTTCATGAGCCAACCGGTCCCACGCCTCAGCCCTGTATGCTCCCCAGAGGACCTGGCCCTGCATGAGTTGGGCCTCATGATTGTGGACTAGGAGCCAGGCCATGTACCTGGACTCCTCAACACCCCACCTCTGTGCTCAAAGCGACTACCCTCTCCTACTCCTGACATTCTGCCTGCAGGTCTGTTCTACAATCGTTTATGCTGTGTATTCCCGCCTGTGGGGCTTATATAGTCCGTTTTCCCACATATCTGTGACTGGCCATTTTGGAATTGTATCAACTTCAGTAAACCTGCATTGTCATGCTGTAGTTTGTATTCATTCCTATATATTAGCTATTATTGCATTTACAGGTACTGCTGTCATGGCTTAGTGGTTCTGTACCTTGACTATGGTGTATAGTATCCTGGGTTCGAACCTGGCCACTGCTTTTTATTTTTCATGACTGTCTAGACATGCTGAGGGGTGTGTCTGTGTAAAGGCAGTTTTGATACGGCTTGCTCAACGTTGCCCGTCGGTTAGCTCGTTTGCGCGGTGCGCAGCTCCGCGCAAATGGGATACGCTGCTTTAAGCCTCATTTGGCTATCGGCACGCATATTACGCTCAGCTCAGTTAGGGGCACATAGATTTAGCATGTTAAACCACTGCTCAGCTACGGGCACTCATTTTGCACCAGTTAAACCACTGCTCATCTACGGGCAGATGCACTCACCCTGTTAAACTGTAGCTCATCTATGGGCACATCTGGCATTTTTTATTCTTTTGTTACCTCACATTTCTTCAATATAAATGGGCAATTTCATTACATTTTACATATATTGGGGTTTTATGTGTACATATCTGTCAGGGACTTGTTTCCTGCTTATTTTGAAAAAAAAAAAATTGGTGTTGTGGGGGCTCGAACCATGAATGCCTGCTCTTCAGCCAACATCTCTACCGTTATGCTATTGCTTCCTGGCTTATTTTGCATATTTAGTTCTTATATGCTTTCCCACTGACTGCTAACTGTAGCTGCGCTTCTGCACGCCAGCATAAGCAGCACTCACGGTTAAACATCTTTACAATTTAAAAAAAATATATAACATGTTCATTTATATATCTTTTATGTTTATAGTCTGTAGGGGCATGTGTTGTGTTGTGTTTATTCACATTTCCGTGGACTCTGTTGTGGGTGTTTACTTTGGGCACTTTTACACTTCTGGGGGCGTGTCTGCTTGCAGGGCTTGGCCTACGGACACGCACCCTACTGTCTTACATGGACCGTGTTAGACTTAGGTGTGATTCAGCATGCTCTCATGAATATGCAAAGCATGCTGACATCACTCCGTTTAACTGCAGCCTCCGTGTAAGAGTTATAACTCTTACACGGAGGCTTCGTGAATCCTGGGGACTGACTAAATACTTTAAATATGGCAGTTTTATTGCAATGTATGTCTGACATGTATATAACATCCAGCAATGTTTTGTATGAATATATATATATATATATATATATATATATATATATATATATATATATATATATATATATATATATATATAAATGTTGGCAAATAATTTCCGTGTATTTTTTTACAAAGTGCCTGTCCTTCAGGAAATTTTTGAACTAGGTTTGGGTATCACAGCTGATGCCCATTTCTTTTAGTGAGTTTAGAAGGAGGCAGTGATCTATAATGCTGAAAGCTTTTCTGAGGTTGATTAAGAGGGCACCAGTGATGTTGCCCTTGTCAGTTTTCAAAATTATGTCATCAGTGAGGACTCAACTGGCTGTAATGGTGCTTCTGCCTGACAAGAAGTCATGTTCATTGTGAGAGAGGAGGTGGCACTGTGTGATATATTGAGAGAGTTGATTGCAGATTATTTTTTCAAAGACTTTCCCTAAGGCTGGGAGGATGGTGATGGGCTAAAAGTGGGTGCAGAGGGTATGGTCAGCTTGTTTTGGTAGGGGTTTGATGATGGCTGTCGTCCAGATGGACAGTATTATGTTTTGGACATACAGAGGTTGTAGATGTGGGTTAGATGAAGTATTAGGTGAACTCTACAGTGAAATATAAACCAGGGGAAGAAATTGTCAGAACCAGAAGGGGAGTAAGTTTTCATAATTTTTAGGATTAAGCCATCATCATTTTCAAATGAATTGTACATAACTTCATGGCATACCTCTCAACTGTCCAGATTTTTGCAGAATGTCTAGATTTTTTACTCGTGTTTTTGGTCTGTTCCTCATAAAATTTGTGATTTTCTGGCAAATCATTGGGATGATCTAAGGACTGAGGTCACTAAATAATGACATACAGTTGAGTTTCAGACTTCAGATCCTTTAGAAAATGCATGTTAACACAAATTCTGTTATTCTAGCAACTTTCTAAGTTTACAAAAGCACTATTTAAAGTCTGGCCCTATTTCTGTGCCTTTGTCCCTCAAATGTGTCAGACTTTGTCCAGGTTTCTAGCACTAAGAGGTTGACAGGTATGCTTCATGGTATGACATCACTGGATATATGTTCATACTTCTTGCACATTTACATTCAGATGGACACACACACACACACACACACACACACACACACACACACACACACACACACACACACATACCTGCACTCACACATATGAACAGGTATAATTAATATGTATTGTTTTTTTCTGTGTAAACATATTCACTCTATCATTCATCTTTATGAAATAAACATTATTCATATATGTCCCTATCCATAGTTATACAGTCAGATCCTTATGTACACAGTTTAGCAGTTTGATTTCATAATTCAGGTTGTAAAATCAGGGTTTAATTCACTGCTGGTTTGCAGAGATATTCTTGCAGGATAGCTCTGGGCTTGGGACACAATGCTACTCATGTCAATCGTTTCACTTGAGCAAGCTTTTGGAGTATATTTATTGGTTTTCACTTGAAAAACTTATTTTGGACATCACACGTGCAAAAAAGCAGAAGACAACCTGGTGAAGAAGATTTGGAATGGAGAGGAAGACAAGAAGAAATGAGGGTGTCCAGTAAAGAGATGGATGCATTGTGTAAGAGAAGACTTGCAGCAGTTAGGCATGACTGTTTTAAGAATGTAGCAAGTTGACATTCAATCAAGATAGATGGCAATATTTGACACAACACCCTGACCACATGTAGAGAATGAGGAAAAAAGGGGATGATGATGATCCAACACCGTGGGCAGCAAAGTGACACAGTGGATAGGATTGCACCCTTATAGTGGCTTGATGTTCAGTTCCCAGCAAGGGTACTTTCTGTATGTCCTCCCTATGACCATATGGATTTTTGTCGGATATTCCAGTTGTTTCCCCTTCTCAAATATGTCCTGTAGGTAAATAGCAATCCTCCAAACTGAATTAAGGTGTGCTTGTGATGTTTGTCTGTCTATGTGTTTGTGTGTGTGCATCTTGTCATGAGCTACTGTCCAGTTCAGGATTAGTCTGCCCAGTGCCACCCATTGCATCTTGGGAGAGGCTTTGGCTGCCCCATGAATACTGAACTGAATTAAGTGGGTAATTGTGGAATAAATGAATGAATTTAAAGTCATTCATTCTGTATAATGTAATAAAATAGACAGTCTTTATCTTCTCAACAAGTAAGACTATGAAATAAACTTCTGCTTGTTTGCACATGTGCCTAAACCAACAAACTCTTTATTTGACCTTTTCTGCAACTGGAGCTACTTTGAATTCTGCTCAGATGTCCTGATTTCTTCATTAGATAGTTACCCATATTTAAACCTGTATTATTCAATTGCATATAAAAAAGGAAACATGGAAATTCATTAGTAAAGGCATTGAAAGCAAAGTGCTCCTCCCCTTAACTGCCTGCAAGGACTCCACGTGACTGAAAACAACTTTGTCTCAGAAAGTCAGGATTTATAATTCAAAAACTTTAGTGAAAATACTGTGTTTCTCAAAAAGGGTATCAGTAAAATTCACTGAGAGCCATGCAGCATTCAAGGATAGGAGGAAACAAAAAGAAAGTATCTGCATTTGTGTTTCTGCATATGAGTAATAACATAAAAATTGTAACATGCTTCAAATGAAGTGGAATACAGCTGCATTTCCTTAAGCATGACAACTAGAGTGACGGTAAAGCAATACACAAAGGAGACAAAAATTTACAAAAAAAGTGTATGCAAGAGAAGTTATGAAAAATCAGAAGGGTCATGGCAGCAGTAAAACTACATGACTAAAAAGTAAGGAAGCAATATCAGAAAGCAGGGCTTTGACCGCATTTTACTGCACCAGCAGAAGCAGACAATAGGAAGTTACACTCATTTATGTACATACCTGACAGGGAATGTGTTTAATGCACATCCAGGGGTGTTCTGAGGCCCAACGCCACAAGCAAAGGAGCTTAAAATGTTGCCTTGAAGTGGCCATTACCTGTACATTAAAGCCCTGCTGGACAATGCCCATTCTGCCATCAGGGTTTAATGTACAGTTTGTCCATTCTCTAAAATAAACTGGAATCCAGCTAGAAACTTATAAACAGATCTGGAGACTCCATCTTTACAATAACATAGGATGGATGATGCTTGAACCACTGAAGTTAAAAAGCTACAACAATTACATCAGAAGTCATTTACAAAAGAGAAACAAAGACAAAAAGACTGCTGGGGGGGGGCAACTTAAAAATGTCACATTTGGGGTTTATTGGTGGTACAGCAGCTTTTTCCAGAATCCTGAATTTTACACACACACACACACACGTGCACATATATATATATATATATATATGGGATCCGGACACAAGCTCGACTAGCATATGTCCAAATCACAAAACATCGAACACACATACACGAAAGCACTTAACATCGACAATCGCTTCCATGTATGTGTGTCTGTTTCATAGATCAGACTACAGTGTGGGTAAGGGAAAATTCCCTTTTCCCCACTGTAGTGTGATCTTGGAGTGAGAATAATAAAGTAGGAGCGGTGTGGGGGGTGCAGGGGGGCAAAGCCCCCCTGCAGAAATGTAGATTTTTTTTTTTAACTACACATACACAGAAGCGCTTTTTGATATTAAGCACTTTCGTGTATGTGTGTTCAATGTTTTGTGATTCGGACATATGCTAGTCGAGCATGTGTCCTGCACACACACACACACACACACACACACACATATATATATATATATATATATATATATATATATATATATATATATATATATATATATATATATATATATATATATATATATATATATATATATATACACACATATACATAGACACACCCTCACACACCATATCATATGATTTTGGAAAACAAATTAGAAATTTCTTGCTAGATTCCTTGCCACAATTGTTCAGTTGTACACTATAATGAAATTCATGGACAGTAGCGTGGAGGCTGAAGTACAATTTCACAAATCCTCCCAACACCTCTAGATGATGCATTATAAAACCGTTCAACTTTCTAGAAAATTCAAACAAGCTTCTCTCTGTAAATCTGGCCTTCTAGATGCTTTGATGACAACATTTAGGAGAAAAACACAGTATAACATTATACCTTTACTTACAACTTCAATAGTTTGTGAGTCTTGAAGGCCGCCTTCATCCAGATTGGGTTCATACCTCTCTAATATCCAGACTTCTGAACAATATCCAGATTTTTTTTCTTTTATTTTGATCTGTTCCTCATAAAATTTGTAGTTTTCTGGGAAATCACTGGGATTAAAGTCACCAAATAATGATATACATTTGAGTTTCAGGCATCATATACTCCAGAAAATGTATGCAAACACAGATTCTGTCATTCTAGCAGCTTTCTGTGTTTATAAGAGCAATATTTAAAATCTATCCCTATTTATGGGCATTTGTCCCCCCTCCCCCCACCCATTATTTTAGGCTTTCTCCAGATTTCTTGCACTAAGAGGCCAAGAAGTATGGCTGGGTTTAAATATCATATATACACCAACTAGAAAGTCTTTTTTAATAAAATCAGTTTCCCAGCACAGTTAACCTCACGTATCCTAGGCACAGTTAAAGTCACTAGATTTAGTTAACTGCACTACACTGTTAATGCCTGTATTCCAGGAGAAAACAACACTCGCCTTTAATGCTTGGAGGATCAGAAGTTTGTTGGTTCTTTTTCCGCAGTAGATGTGTACGTTTGTGTTGTAATATTGATTATTTTCAGATTACATTTTAAATCAAAGTCCTAGCTGCCTGAGCTGCTGGTGTAGCTCATCTGGATGTTAAGGATTTCTTAGAACTTACTGGAAATAGTGGAGAATTTCATTGGCTTCCTGGCATATTAGCCCTAGTTAGTATAACTACTACAGTGGATCAACTCTGATGACAGGCTGTAAGTCTAGTAAGACTACAGGTCAACAACAAGTAAATAAAATTAAATATAAGCACTAACTAAACCTATTTATTCTCTAAATGGACTACATGCCACAAATTACATCTGTCAGAATAAAATTATGTTGTCTTGCTTAATATGCAATTCCCTTCTAGACCTGCCTGCAAATAAAAAATAATTTAATTTATGTCTGTCTACAGATATTTGAGAAACGTCAGCAACAGTTCCTAAAAAGCAACAAGAAAAAGAAAAATCTGCCAGAGCCAGACATATCTGCATGTTTCTACCTGTATCCAAGCTGAGACAGCAGTGGCAGGTAATACACCAGCTGATGTTGTGGAATGCATATGCCCCTTTAACAGTCATGTTACTTGACTCTATAGTGGCTTGTATCCTTAGCAACAACACACCACAGTACACCTTTCTGCCCTTGAGGCAACAAGTTGCATATTAAGTTTAAAAACAGCTTATTAAGTTCTCCTTCACCTTCATGCGACATAGTATGTTATCACAAAATTAAGATTTTAGGGGAAGTGTGTTGGACCACTTTATTTTATTTGGGAATATGCTTTAGCATCTGATCTAACCTGTTGAACTTGTCTATTCATGTTTGCTTATGTATTCTTTGTCTATACCATATTTGTAATATGTTTTCATTGTTTTTATTGTATCTGCTTACCTTGGAACTTTTCTCCCCTGGCCTCTGCTGAAAATGGATATGTATCCAGTTGGACTATCCTGGTCAACAAACGTAAAATAAATAAAAAATAAAATAAAATTTCTTTGGATGCCAACCTTTTCTCCTAATAAAGTGCCAAACACGGCTAAAAAGTATATTCTGCAAACTGCAGTACAATACAGGTAGTTTGACACTATTGTAGCCAAGCTAAGGATTCAACAATATGTCTCAAGATGTGTAACGACTAACAGTTGTCTTAGGTGATTGGATCTGACATCTTTTATAATGTATCCTTCCGGAGTCACTTCCTGCTATGTGAACCTATGTGTCATTCCTTGAATCTGTGAAACCCCTGATATAAGGCGAAAGTGCTCCTTTACAGCTTGCCCACTGAGATTTGTTCTGGAATATATAAAACAGTTTTGAGCTAAGGACACATTTCTTTGATAAATAAAAAGCAGGGTTTTCACACAACAGAAGTAGGTCAAGGTTCCATCTAGTGGTGTATAACTGTGAATGTCATGGAAATAAATACACTGTCTTGAAAAAATATGAAAAGTTGTTATAAAAACTCACAGCTGATACAGCTCTAAAAAAACTAACCGTTCAAGACACATTTTTCTTGCTGCATTAGACCACTTACCATAAATGTCATTTGTCAGTTTGTATGCCAGCTAGATAATAGCATAGACTATGCCTAATACATATCTAGGATGCCTGTTAAACCAAAAACTTTTACCAAGCTTTTAAAGCTCAGGTCCAACAATGTCCTACAAGAATTAAAATAAACCAATTGAGTTAATAACCTGAATCAAGATGCTTAAATCATAATAGTAAAAAATGTAGTTATTCCTGAAATGGAATATGGCCTTCCTCTGCTTTGCCTTACCACATAATACTTCATTTTACAGATATTTAACAAACTAGGCAATTTGTTTGTTTATTTATATTTTGTTGACCAGGTTAGATCCATTAGGCCTGTGGCGTACTTTCATGGAGACCCTGGGTGTTATTCATAGTGACTAGGGGTAATTTGGCCTGGGCATGGGGAAATTCCCCTATCTTTTCAAAGGGGTGCTAAAGAACACTTTCTAAGGGAAGGATGTAGGGAGAGAGCTCTGACATGACAGTGACTTGCGAATGGTGAACATATCCGTGGATACTAACAAAGATTTGGCATCAAATACAGTAGTATTAAAAGTACAAATTACAAAACTGACAGAAGGAGTACTTGATGATGCCTCTCAACCTCTTAGAGTAAGAAATCTGGACAATGCCATGAAAAAAGTGGTACAAATAGGGACAATTTTTAAATATTGCTCTTACAAACTTAGAAAGTTGATAGAATAACAGGTTTTGCATTAGCATGAATTTTCTGAAGGGTATGAAGTCTAAAACTCAAATGTCTGTCATTATTTTCTAACTTCAGTCTTTAATGATTTGCCACTAATTTGCCAGAAATCCTCAATTTTATGAAAAATGGACCAAAAATATAAGGCAAAAATCTGGACATTCTGCGAAAATCTGTACAGTTGAGAGGTGTCGATAATGAGCCAAATGACATTGAAACCGCAGCATTTTAGGGAGAAATCATGGAAAAATGTGCTCAAGCTTCTACTGTAGATTCTGTTTCCGAACTGTTAGTTTGGCAAATGTGCTTGATGAGGAGGTTTCTTTAACATTAACCACATCACTTGGTACATCAAGAACAGCAACGTGTACAGCAGATGAAGGAATATGGCTGAAACTGCATCCAAATGCAGCAGAGATGGGCAGCTGTGTAGGAGAGTTAAACAAACCTATGGCAGCTATTGACCATATGACCTTTTCATAAACAGAATAAGGCCATTTATGTGAATGCCACTGAAGTCTGGCAATGCCATTAACTGCTGTTATATAGGATTCCACTAATGTGCACTAGGGTTTAAAGTGGAAGACATATTCTCCCCCATTTGTGTAGGGAAATATTTTTTTGTGTTTCGACGTTTGAATTGTTTTTGCGATTGTATATGTTTCTGGGGTTGTGTAAAGAAAAGAATTATGGTGCCCTGGTCAGAATGCTACTTTGAGAATTTGAATATGAACACAAAGAAGATATTAGTTGAGGCTGAATTATTTTTCATCTATATGTCAAATAGTCCCTTTTGCAACATATCATAAAGGTAATTGCAATGTTTGGATTGGGAACTGGGAAATCTGAGCAATGTGAAAAGAAAAAAGGAAATAGTCTACGTGCAATTAATACTGGGAGAGCATGAGGACTTGTACAATATGTGAGCCAGGTGACAACCTGCCATTTCTGTGTCTGACAAACATTTGGTTGTTATGTGTGATAAAAAACAATGCCCAAAATGTGGGGAGGTGGGCACACCATTAAAAATGCTTATTCCAATGTAAGAAGTGTTCAAAAATAGGACATCTGTGATTTGACTGTGTTGAAGAAAAAATCTCAGGAACAAAAGGAAGTGCAAATGTTACAGGTGAAAGAAATTGCAGTATTTTTGGAAAGGGAAGAAAATTATTCAGAATATGAAGGGACAGCAGAAAATAGAAATACTGTAGAGGAAAGACAAAGTAGCAATAATGTTTGGAAAATGAATGGTTATAAAAATGATTTTGCAGTTTCTACTCATAGTACATTTGACATTACAAATGGAAGATAAAGTGAGACTGTAGGGAATGAGCTACATGCTGAGAAAGATTCAATAGCAAGGAGGTTTAGAAGAAAGAAGTTAATAAACAGTACGACTCCTCAACTAAAACAGGCAAAGGATAATTGTTCAGTCTTGTCAGTTAATGCAAACAGCTTTATAAGAGAAGAATACAGTAGGTACATATGTATTAGATCTAACATTTTTATCAGAAAGACAAAAGATGCAATTTATATTAAAAACAAAATGTAAAACATTTTTGTCGGTGGGAACGTATACATATATTGGCATAGCAGTGTTATTGGTGAATTCCACTATAGTGCTTTTGGACTGTTTGGTATCAGACTAGGGAAATTACTTATTCTGGATCTGAGAATTCATAACAAACTGTGACATCCCTCCTTTGGATCAATGATCAAAAGCCTTAGTCCTCACCACTGACACAGGTGGGGAACATTCACTGAGAAATAAAAATAGACACACACACTATTTTCAGTTGCAGCTCGCTGCACCAATTACAATTCCCCTTAAGAGCACACAAGGAATGCACACTCCAGTCCTGGGGATGGACTTCCTCTCTGGGCCGAAAATAAGACTCCCCACTGACACAGTTATAAACCTGATTCCTTAACGAGGTGTTCCAAGCAAAGTCTTCCACCACCCTCTCTGTGAAATCAGTGCTCTCAGTGTCCCTGTTCAAATTAGTTGTCACACACACTCTTTTTGAGATTTGATTTTCACACACACACACACACACACACACACACACACACACACACACACACACACACACACACACACACACACACAGACAGACACACACGCACACACGCACGCACACACACCTGGGAAAGGCTGGCACAGCTTACCCACTCCGCCACCTCCACCCAGACTATAAGGTAAATTCACTGCCACCAGAACACCCAAAGCCAGCTACTTTAAGGCTCTTACTAAGGTATCAAATTACACTTATTAAAATTAATACTTATACAAATGGTAGTGTTAACCAAGCAGCAAGGCTTTCAGGAAAGTGGATGCAACGTGCCACTAAATAAATGCAATTACTCTCAAAGGTTAAATGTTTTCTAAAGCACCAGCCACAATGAAAGGTATAGATATATTTAATAATGAATAATAAAAAAAAAAGAAAACATGAAAATACTGACTATTTACAATAAACACCAGAGTTTCAATCACAGGAAATATAAAAAGCAACACAGATGGAAAGACACAGACAGATACAGAAAAACAATATTTAGCTAATCTCCCTATATTTTCCTAACTGACTGAAGAATTACTGTTCCCCAGTTACTTACTAAAGCAACACAAGATGAAGTTAGACAAGTGTCTCTTGTCAGGTCTAATAACAAAGTCCATCTATCACATCTCCCACTAGTATTCAAATGCAATTTCAGTGCTAGCTACAAAATGACATCACATCTGGTCACCTGACTCTGTGGTTCCCACACTATCCCCTCACTAGCAACTAAGCCAGGAACTGGCACAGAGGTGTCACAATACACACAAAGTACTTTGCTAAGGCTTAATACAGTATCTGCAAGCTATAAAACAATTCCAACACTTTTGCTCTTTCTGCAGAAAGGCTTTTCACAGACATTGTATCTCTCACTGCATTCAGACCTGTGAGATAAAATCTTTATGGCTTAACCCAAGTCATTTAATTTCAGGCTGTTTTTCTTAAGGTTAGCTGGGCTGAGCTTAACCCCTTCCCTTACAGTATCCTCTGTTAAAATATATACATTTCATCAGTTACAACAATACAGCCTGACATACATGTATATTTCTTTTCTGTCCAGCAGGAGCCACCGTTGATACGTTTTTAACACAAGCAGCTTTACAAATACATTTTAATACAAGTATCTGTACAAATCAGTTTGATATTCAACTGACATAAAATTCTTTGCAAAACTCCTACTAGCTATGCTGGCATATGTTACACACACCCACTACCCTACTCTCCCCAGGACAGCTGGCACTACCTCACATCATCACACAAACCATTGTGGTTAACATTAATATATGGGCATAATAATGCTAAAGATAGAGCTGAATTATTTGAAGAAATTAAGAAATAGGTCACAGTGCAGTATTATCATTACTATTATAGGGGATTTTAACTGCAACTTTAGAAAAGATAGAGGGAAGATAAAATATGCTTAGACATGAAAATACATATTAAAACATGGACCTTTAAGTATAAATAGTAAGAGGACATTTATTTATTATTAGAGATCCGGTAGAACATAAATAAAATAATGTTTATACTTGGAAACATTGAGAGAAACACAAAGGAAGTAAAAGCTCCAGGGATTTTTGGTCATATATTGATGTAGACTATTGTTGGTGGTGCAGAAACACAGATGGTGAAGGTACAGCAGCGGAAGAAGCCTGAAGTGATGGAGATGAAGTGCCTGAGATGGAGATTAGGATGCATACTGTGGGACAGATGAAGAAATGAATACATCAGGGTGCAAGCCAAAGTAGCCCCATTTGCACTGTAGGATTGCAGAAGACACTTTGGGGGAAAAAGATTTAGGAGACAGAGCTAGAAGGTAAGATGAAACAAGAATGTCCACTCAAGAGATGGGTGGATTGCATTAGAGATATCAACAGTCAGGCATTGTTGCTGAAGATGGCAAGATAGTGGCAATGACTTGAGAGAGATGATAACAGTTGACAAAGACACTCCAGCCTCATGTAGAAAAAGAGGGCTGATGATGAAGAGATTTATCCAAATCTGACACTGCGGTGGAAAACTTACAAGAAGAAGTTTATATAGTATATTTGGATGTGGAAAAGTTATATCACGAAAATCAAGAGAGTAAACATAATGAGATTGCGAAGGAATATGACAGCTTTTTATACAGAAATAATATAGGGATGTGAAAGAGAGAGGGAGATGAATAAGGTAAGGATGAAGGGGATGCTATTTTTGGTGCAGTCTTTTATTAGGGGAAAGAAAGAAAGAAAGAAAGAAAAGGTTGACTCTTATTTAGGAAACTGGGTGAAGCAAATTGAGTGTGATATAGAGGCTTTAGTGAATGCACAAGGAGAAATGGTGCACAGAAAAGAACAGATTTTGGAAATCATGGTGGAATATTTTTAAAACATGCATAATAAAAATGATAGGATATCTCAGCTCTGGTGGTGCAGTGGAATAAAGCCCTGACTATGCCTCAGGCAAGCCAAATTTGGTACCTGACAGAGCTGACAGGGGTAAGCAGCAACTGGTGGTTCACTAATCTTGGAGAGAAATGGGGGGGGGCTTCTCTGACTCACCAGCTGGGTGATATCTAGTGAGAGCACCAGGTGTTGCACCATAGAACATTAGCTTATGAGCATACACTGCTATTGTGCATATGCACATAGCCAAGTTACCATGCACAGGCATATTCCCCGTGGCAGCCAGTATGCACTGGCCTTCAAAGAGCTGCTGTAAGTGAGGGAGGGACTATTGCACTACGAGAGGGGTAAGCAGCTCCCTACCACCCGACTACCTCTGTTGGGGAATGAATAAGCCAATTAGGCTACCCAGGCAGAGAAAATGAGCTGTAGAATTCTTGCCTAGCCTTGTGGGTGTCTAATCTTCACAACACAGAACAAACCGGATAACTGGGTGAAAACAAAGGAGCTGCTGTCCTTGGCTATAGAAACATACTTGAAGTGTAGAACGATAACTGAAGGAGAAAATGAAATTGGGAAAGATATAACCATGTTACAATTGAACACTGTGTTAAAAGACACTAATGTGAATGCAGTAACAGCTGCAAATGGTATAGAGCTCAAACCATTAGACAGCTTGAGCTGAGCTGGGTAAATCACAAGTTTGTGTGCCAAGCCCTTCAGGGCTTTCATGCCAACAGAGAGAGGATGTCTAAACCCTGAGAGGACATTGCTAGAAATAACAAAAATTAATGTCCACACCCTGGCATAAAAAGCACATTGAAAAGCAAGGGGATGGAGGGAGGGAGTGGCTACTGCAGCAGTGATAATTCAAACATCTACTGTTATGGTAACTTTATTTACACAACTTTACTATGTTCATCATATTAATCACTGCTGCAGTAGTCTAAGCTATATGAGTAAATTACCATAGCCTGGAACACCTGGAGAATGGACATAGCAAAGCCTGACCAAATCTGAAAAAGGAATGTGGCTGGTAGTTGTAAAACTATGTACAAAGAACCAAGTTGCTGCTTCTAGAATTCTTCTATGGTCCAACAAGTTCCAAAAAAGCTATAGATGAAGTAAGGCTCTAGAAGAATAAGCCTGGGCCCTCCCTGGAATAGTTTTGTTGTGGTGGGAACAACAAAACATAATAGACTGAGATGGCCACTTAGAAATAGCCAGCTTTGACACAGGTCGCTTCTTCTTCTTACTGTCATAAGAAATGAACAACTGATAGGAAATTCTGAAAGGTTTACTTCTGTCAAGAAAGAAGGAGAATTGTCTGTGGACATCCAAGATATGAAGTTACCTTTTCTCCCTAATTTTATGGGTTCAGGGAAGAACACAGGTATATGGATAGTCTGGCTTAAAATAAATTTGGATAGCACTTCAACCATAAAAGAAAGGTTAGAGCTCAAAGAAACTCTGTCTCTGTGGAAAATTAGATAATTCTGACCCAATATAAGAGCTGACAACAGATATTGTTTTTGCAGAGGTCAGGGCAATCAGTAAAACTGTTTTTCATGTTAAGAACCTCAAGTCAGCCGGATGAGCTGGTTCAAACAGAGCAAGTGTTAGCCTCTCTGGCACAAAACTAATATCCAAAGGAGGAGTCACTGGTTTTCTTGGCTATCTGTTATGTAAAACTCATTTCAAAAACACTTGGACATGAGAATGTATTGGAAAAGGGAGATTAATTTTGCAGACAAGCTGGAATGGCCGACAAATGAACCTTGAAAGTTGAGTAAAAGACAGGCCATATGAAAGTAACTCAAACATTACTAAACCAGAGAAACGCTTGCCCTGAATGGGTTCTGATTATTTTTTTTGTTTGTTTCCTATTTCTTTTTTAATGCCTTTATTAAATCACTTAAGACACAGGCAAACATACATTACCAGAACAAATCATACTAACATTTTTCATTTTACATGTATCAATCACTTAAGACACGGGCAAACATACATTACCAGAACAAATCATATTAACACTTTTCATTTTACATGTATCAATCACTTAAAACACTGGCAAACATACATTACCAGAACAAATCATATTAACACTTTTCATTTTACATGTATCAATCACTTAAGATACGGGCAAAAATACATTACCAGAACCAATCATATTAAAATTTTTCATTTTACATGCATCATACTTCACATAGGTTCTGTTTCTTTAGTTGGCACCAACTAGAACGCCTTTTCCATGTGCTTATATATATGATTACCCCATAGCAGGATTTCTTCACTTTAGTACCTGTTGAACATCCTCAGTATACAGGTGCCTAAAAGGTATTAAGACGCTTCACTCAAGCAGTCAGTTGAAATTGTTTGGGGGTCAGGATATATCAGACATCTTTCATCTTGTGTGACTAGATTAAGCTTGTGAGGAAGCTTGTGGCAAATGGCCCTAGCCATTTCCAAAAGAAGGGAGAACCACTGTTGCCTTGACCAGAAAGAAGTCACCATGATAATTTTGAGGGATTCTTTTTGAATCTTCGGAAGTACCCTTGATATTAGTGGAAAGGGTGGAAAAGTATAAAGGAACATTCCTGTCCAAGAAAAAGAAAAAGTATCTGTCTTCCAGACCTTCTTGCATGGGACTCCTGGAGCAGAATTTTGCCAGCTGATTTTCAGAAAGGAGGCAAAAAGGTCTGCTTGAGGAATTCTCCACAGATGTAACTAATCTTGGAAGACCCTCTGATCTAGTTTATATTCATGAGGGTCTGCCTTTGTCCTGCACATCTTGTCTGCCACACAAATTTTCTCTGATGGAATGTAGGATGTCTGTAGAGTAAGGCTGTGTTGTAAAACTATATTCCAAGCTAACATGGCTAGTCTGCATAGTGGGTAAGATCTGCTTCTTCCTTGCTTCTTTATGTACTACATTACTGAAGTATTGTCTCTAATCACCTGAAGAACTCTTGAGGACCACAGGTGATTCGGAGAGTTGATAGTCTTGATCAAGATAGCATGTCTTTTATGTTTACGTGCTTTAGTCAGTCTTTGCTGTCCCAGAGTCCTTATCCATCTATCCTTCTTGAAACTGCTCCCCAAGCAAAGTCTGATGTGGCTGTGGGGATTGCCTGCTTTGGAGCAGGAGAGAAGAAGGGGAGACCTAGATTCAGGGATATCTGATGTCTACGCAATGTAATCTCTCTCTTCACAAACCCCCCAAACTGTAATTTGAAAAGATAATGGCTGTTAGTGCTTGGACCAAACATACTTCAAATACCATTGTAAGTTCCCATGTGGAGTCTTGCAAGAGGCATCATGAGAATCATGGATGCCATGAGACCCAGAATCCTGAGGTATTCCCTTTGCAATGACAGAGGTCTGAGTGGAAAATCCCCACAACAGATCCAAATAAAGATGTGTTTTTTTCCTGTGGAAGAAACACACGTTGCACTGAGGTATCTAGCAGACATGCCAGGAACAGAATCCTGTGTGATGGAGTCAAAAAAGACTTTTAAATGTTCACTTAGCATCCCAGCCTGTCTACGAGACGTCTTATACAAGTCAGGGATTCATGACACTTCGAAAAAAATGTTTGCAAAGATAAGTATCTTTTAAATCTAAGGTTACTAAAACCTCAAATGAGGAAGAAAGGCTATCAGGTTGTGAAGTGAAAATATTTTGAACTAGACTACTATCATAAACTGGTTTAGGAAAGAAAAAACCAGTGCAGCGGTTAGCGTTGTCGCCGCACACCAAGAGGTTCTCTCGTTCGATTCTCAGCTGGAGCACCTTCTGTGTGGAGTCTGCATGTCCTCCCCATGGTCAAGTGAAGTTAAAGACATACAGGTAGGTACGTGCATGAATGGGCATGCCTTCTTTGAAGGTTGGGCATCGGGCTGGCAACTCGGCACTGTAAAAATCCACTGCCAATCATTAGCGGATAGGAGTTCCACTGTGGCGACCCCTAACTGGGAAAAGTCGAAAGAATTTTTAGGAAAGAAAAAGCCAGAAATGGTCTCCAGCAGTTTTCTTTCTTTGACACTAAAGACATTCATGAATAAAATAATCTTACTAGCTGGGAATAAGGAACTCTTTCTATTACCCCTGAGACAGCATGTGATGTATGACAGGAGGAAACAGAAGTGTTTGGTCTGATGGCTGTGGAGGAATCCCCTGAAAAGAAGGAATTTATTTCCACTGACATTTGCATCCTTGCATGATCAGCTACAGAATCAATTTGTTTGAAACAACCTGTTGCCAAACAGAGAAATGGAGATAATTTTTCTAGAAGGGATAAAAGACTGCCAGTGTTGGAGGGGGGGGACTAGGTCCCTTCTACAGTCATTCTGCTTTATTTGGCTGTCCTTTGTTCTGGGTGTTCCTGCTTTCTTTTTGGAACCTTACTGCCATTATTTTTTTAAATATCTGCATACTGGCACTCTGCTGAGACTATTTTGTTCTTTGCCAAAATTGGCCAAGAGACCAGAAAATCCCTTGCAAAGGTTGGCAAAGGAAGGCTGAAAAATCCAAGAGATTACCTGAATCAGTTACATCTCTCATCACATTTTTTGTTAACCTCTGCAGCAGAGGGTTCAAACACTAATTCTCTATCCAATGGAGAATTTAAAATCTTGTTTTACAACTTCTAGGAGGTTCTAAGAACACAGTCAGGCAAACCTCCTTAACATAGTACCAGTGGCAACAGTCCTGGATGTGGTATCTACAGAGTCATATACAGACTTTAAACAATGACTAGTGACTTTATAAACAGAAGAAAGTAAACTACACAAAGCAGATTTTACCTCACAAGAAGGAACTGTAGATAAAACACTCCGTGTACTTTCACAATTAGTCAGAATAACCTTTAACATATGAGCCTGTCAATTTAAAATTCTACAAATTAAAGTCAGAGAAGCATGCACGTCTTTTCCAAACTTATCAGTAGTTTTATCATCCTTTTCCGAAGGAAAATGATTAGAATTAACATAATGTTTGGCAGCACCTGGGATAACCTAAGGCTGTAACTGCTGGGCCAGGTCTGGGATGAGTGCACAAAGCTTGAAGGACTGCGGAACTTTGTACATTCTATCTGCTTTGTTAGCTGCAGCTGTCAGGAAAACCACAGGCTGTGACAAACACATCCTCCAATGCTGACAGCACTGGGGGGATGGGAGGCATACCTCTCAAGTGTACCTCATTGCGAGGAACGTACCTCATTTGGGGTCTTAAAAAGTTCATGTTCCTTGAAGTTCCTCAAAGTTCCACATTGAAAGAGTCTGTCACACATTCAGTGTTAGGAATTTATTTAAGTGAAACCCATGGTAAATAGAAATTAATCAAATTAATTCATTAAAGGATCTTCTTTATAAGTAAAACCAGCATATTTTAACCATCCTATGACCTTCCTAGTTGAAGTTGTTAGCAAACCCTTAGTATGTGTTCCACATTTGCCCATTTGTTCCACATTATGAAGGCGAGTGTTCCTCATTTTGGAGACGGAAGGTTGAGAGCTATGATGGGAGGAGGGACCACAGGCTGTGACAACCACATCCTCCAATGCTGATAGCACTGAGGGGATGGGAGGAGGAACCACAGGCTGTGAAAAACATGCCCTTCAATGTTGACAGCACTGGGGGATAGGAAAAGGCTCTGAAAATCTCAGCTGTAACAACTATAGTAGTTTCTGAAGGAGTGGGAAACCTCAGTGTTCTCCCACTGAAAACACTGGCACATTCTGGAAACAGTCTCAAAGAAAGAGAATACCTCATAGGGAGATACAGATATCATACTCTCCTCTGAATCAGAACTCTGATGATAAAATCTTGCATCTGGCCCGCCATATTCCTCTAGAGAGTCAGAATCTTGAACCTCTTCAGGAAAAGAGGAATTCCTTTTTCTTCTACCAGAAACAACCTTTTAAGAAGGCTCAATAGCCTGTACAAGGCCCTGAGTCAGTCCTAATAAACTACTCCTGTCCAGAGGAACTGGTGCAAGAGAAGAAAAATATCTAGTTTTCTGTTTTTTTTTTGTTCGTTTTGTTTTGTTTTGTTTTTTAGTTTTATTTTTTTAATAGGAGAGTTAGGGAAAATAGTTTCATTAGTAACAACTTCTCCAGGAATGAACACAACATTCTGACTAAGCAGGAACCCCTTCTGTGCCTCTTCTCCCAAGACTGACAAGAGAAGCTCTCCCTTGACTACAGAGGGAACCCAACAGCTGCAGAGGATGTGTTAACCCCCCGGTCCACACTGGGTGTGTGGAAAACACCACAGTGATCCATGGAAAAAGATAAGTAATTTGATGAACCAACTTTGACCACAGCAGAATTACCCATCTGTGGCTGAAGCAAATTGCTAGCCTACTGTGGTGACAAAGGCAATTTGGTTAACTTTTTGTTTTTGTGATTGGAAGAAGGACAGACTGAGGGGCTTGTAGTTTATTCCATGTCAAGCTGAAAATGAAGCTTCTTTCCTGAGAAAGCTAAGCAGCACAAATCAGTAAAAAATATAAATCACTAAAAAGTAACTTTTTCTATGCTGCTCCTGTGGTATAGATGGATAAAGCTCTGACTATGATCAGCCAATCCAGGTTCAATTACTGTCTAAGGCAAGTGACGGAAAAGTGGGAAGGGATGGGTGGGCCCATGGATGCCCACAGTGATGATTCCTGGTGGAGGCTGGCAGCATCACAAGGTGGGCATGCCTACAGGAGGGGTTTAAGGGTGGAGATATGACTCTGCTGCTACCGAGGAGGGGGAAAATGTTGCATGCTCCCCCGGGCTAAACTATGGACCTGCACTAGGGGGGGGCTTGAAATGATAGGCCATAAAAAGCAAAAAAAAAAAAAAAAAAACTGAACAGATGCATATACATGCTGAGATCTCAAATGCCTTGTTCCATGACTGCATCCAACATTACACCAGACTAAGTTCAGGGGGAGAGTGTTGGTAGCTGGTTGACCTGGTGCAAACAGGTACTAGAGTGCTGGGATGCTAAAATGATGGATGAAGGAGGAGGAAACAAAAACGTAACTTTTTCTCAGACAAAACACAGTAAAAAAGCACTTAATTTCACTTATCAGCTCCAAAAAGTAAAAAGTAAATTAAATATGTTTTCTCCAGAGAGAAAAGTAGATTTAAACAAGTTTTAACAACTTTTAAACTGTCAAGAATAAAAGTGTGCTCCCATTTAAAAGTACACTTGAGTCTCATGACAGTCATCAAAAACACAATTTCCTAGCATAAAATATTTCCTTAATAGGAAAATAAATTTAAATATTAAAAATAATATGTGGAAGGTTTTTCCCTAAAGTGAACTTATTTTCCCCGCAATAGAACAGTACCAGCTGACCGCTGATCCTCAAAAGCCCACATAGAAGCAATCTCTTCAACAGCATGAAATCTCTGAAGGGCTTGGCACCCAAACCTGTGCTTTTGCCAGCTCAGCACCAACTGCCTAATGGTTCAGGTGTGTGGGAGGTGCCCTGATGTTTTGGAAGCTGACCGACAGTTATATCATTTAGCACACTATAACACATATAACTTAGGCTACTGCAGCAGATAAACATCAGAAGCTGCTCTTAAAAAGGATAAATTGGTAGGCTGTATAAAATATTGAATGACAACCATAAGCAGCAATCAGAGGAAGTTAGAAAATATTTGGAAAAGAGAATGGAAATGTAGTTAAGAAAGGAACAATGTAGACATCCGTAAGCCTCCCAAGTATGCAACAAAGTCCAGAGGTTTTAGGATTATTTTCTTGGAAGTGTTTGAAGCCTTCATTGAGCTTTTTCACAAGTAAACACCAAATGCTAGATGTGTATTGGGAAAAGAAAAGTAATTGTGAATATGTTTTTTGAGAATGTAATGAGTTGGTAGATTTTAAGAATTCCCTACAGAGTACTTTGATGGAAATGTTGGGGGAAGTGGTTGTAAAATTGCTAGATATGTATCAATGTGATTTTGTGGAGGCGAGACAAACATTAGACAACATTAACAGAACAATGGTAATTCACAGGGAATCAGATTTATTTTCTTCTGTTACTCAATCATTTCTCCTGGGAACAACGGAAAAGGTTTCAGAGGCAAGTTCTGTCTATAGGCTATGCTATTGTCAGAAGAATGAGAAGCAGATGTTTCCCTTCAGCTTACTGGCTCGCTCTTTGATGGATACACATTTTTATTTCCTCCTTAGCCTGTTCTGCATCCATAATAAAAAATGCCTTTGATCCTCCTGGAAAAAAATTCTAAAAACAGCAATATAGAGCAAGACAGACCTCCCACCTGCCTCTCAATATCTGTTAAATCCAGAGAATAGGTTGCTAGTCTTCTCCCTAGTGAGCAGCGGATAGTCGTTTTTCACAAATCCTCTGGGGTCCCCAATTGCTTATACTTTTCCCTTCTATCACAGTTTTGTCAGGAGTACCTCTTTCTGCTGGTATGACTACATCTTTACTACTACTATAGGTTTTGGCTTCCTTCCTGTGACCAAAGTTTGACTATACACACAATTTGCTTTTTCAAGTAACAAATCCTGCTGTGGAATACCAGTCCACTTGCTTATCTGCAGTTTCATAAAATGAATGCAGTCTTTTCCTTTCAGTTTCCTTGGTATAGCAGAAAAGTCTCTGGTCTTCTCTGCATGCTCTGTCCTTACATCTATTTTTTGAAAGAGCTCTTCTTGTGATGCCTCATATTCAGCCAGTTCATTTCAGCAACTGTTTTATGCAGTTGTATCAGCTCATCTGAAGAGTTACTTAAAGTTTCTTCTATTCTGGATCTTGAAAGAAAGCTGTAGTGGCTGCACTACTCAAAGAGGGGAAATACCCTTTAAATCCAACTTTCTGTAGACCAGTTTCAATTCTGAAGCTTAATTAATAATCAGTTATGTCTATACTAGCTAAGAGAATGGCTAAGGTAGTGCCAATACTGACAGATATAAATCAATGTGCTTTAGTGGAGGGGAGACAACTACTTGACATCATTACTAAAACAAAGATTATCCAAAGGGATGCAGAGTGCAAAAAGACCCCGTTATTGTTGGTGGGGATTGAAGCACAGAAGGCATTCAATAATTTGTTGGGATTTATGAGTAGGACAATGGCAGCATTTGCATTTCCTAATAAAATAATGGGGTTAATTACAAAGATATATGAAGGGTCAGAGTTAAGAATCAAGGTGGGAGGGTTCCTCTCTGACAAGCTGGGTTTGAACAGAGAAACCAGACTGAGGTGTCCTCTTTCTCCTTTATTTGCCTTAGAGGCATTGACAATGAAACTAAGGGACTTAACAGATTCAATGGTATAACTGCTATGTTAGGCAAGAAAAAAAATAGACTTATTTCCAAATATTATTTTGTATTTGATGAATCCAGAAAAGGATATTTCAGTGTTGTGGAACATTTTGAGATGTAGTTTCATTTTTTGCAGGATATAAAATAAATGAGGATAAAACAAAGGCTATAGTTGTAAACTATGCTCCCACATGTGAATTGGTTCAGCAATACCTATATTTATGGGAACATGGTAGGATGAAGTATTTAGGTGTTTGGATTGAAAGGATTTTATTATGGCAGCTAAGGATATGTGGGGAGAGACTAAATAAAAGATAAAAAAAGTGAGAAGCTGGAATTTCTTGATGATGGATATGAATAGTAAGGTTGCAAGCAGTGAAAATGTTTTTAGTCCATTTAGTATTGTAGACGGGTCAGCCATATTTTATCAACCCAAGTGGAAAATGTGGACCATAATTAATAAAGACTACGAGGAATTTATTTTGGAAGGAAAGAGGGCAAGAGTTAAGTGAAACAAGTCATTTCTTCCCACAGAACATGGTGGTTTAGAATTACCAGGTTTGAAGGGATACTTTAGAGCTACATAGTTGTTGCTCATATACATAACAGAAGCTGAAGACTACATATCAAAGGAGAAAGAAATTATGTTGAAACAGGATAGGAGTTCACAAAATAAACAAAGAGTAGGATTGTGGATGTAGACACTTATGGAGAACAGTAACAACCACTCAGAATATTAGATGTACAACACAGGAATGTAGGGGTGTCTTTTGTTTGGAGTCTGCATGTTCCACCTGTGTTTGTTTGGGTTTCCTGCAGATGCTCCATTTTCCCCCACATTCCAAAAACATGCAGTAGGTGGATTGGGCACACTAAACTGGACATAGGTGTGAGTGTGCATATGAGTGTGTGATGTGGAAGTACTGTAGCAGAGCTAGCCACCTGATAGTGTAAACCTTGTCTCTAGATGATTGTCACTGTTGAAGTGACACCCCAACTCTATGTACAAAATGGGAAAAAAGGGTTGTAGATGGATGGACAGGAATGGAGAACAGATATTCTACCAATAGGGATGACTGTCAATAGGGCCACAGAAAACAGGCAAGAGGTAGATGGAATTTAATGTCAAAAATTAGCAAAGGAACCAAGGCATTGAGAGCAAATAACTTGAGAGGGAAAAGTCACAGAGTAGGATGGGATCTAACAGAAGTTTGCACTGTGGGCTGGGGATTGCCTTCCTGTGACTGATAACAGAGTATGGGCATACAGAAAGAGACAGTGGAGTATTAAATGAAAGACTAACTCTGGTTGAATTTATAGCTGAATCTAGAACAGAAGCTGTAATAATTAGTAGGGCATGTAACATAATGCATGACAGCTACAGGAATTAATCAGAAGAGGATAGAAAAGACTGAAAAATGAAAACGGAAAAGTAATATAAAAACAGCTGCAGGATATTTGTATGGCTCTCACCAACAAAACTGAGGTTTGGGATTTCTGCATGGAAGTGTTTGCAAAGGTATTTTTATACCTCAAGTAGACATCAGAGAATTTTTCCACAGGTAGATAGCAATTACTGGAGGTGTGATATGAAAGAGAGTGGTACCTGGGACTAAGTTTTTGGGGAATGTAATGAACGATAAGACTGTAGAAATTCCCTACAGAATCTTCTTCTTCTTCTTCTTTCGGCTTTTCCCGGTTAGGGGTCACCACAGCAGATCATCTGTCCGCTCATGATTGGCAGTGGAGTTTTACAGTGTCAAGTTGCCAGCCCGGTGCCCAACCTTCCACAGAAGGCACACACATGCACACACTCACACCTAGGGCCAATTTTAGAGTGTCCAGTCCACCTACTGCATGTCTTTGGGATGTGGGAGTAAACCGGAGTACCTGGAGGAAACCCACGCGACCACAGGGAGGACATGCAGACAACGCACAGAAGACACCCCAGCTAGAAATTCCCTACAGAATACTTTGTGAAAAATGTTATGGGGGGAAAATGATTTTAAATAATGACATTATTTCTTTTGAGCTAGGCTGTAGAAACTGGATTGCTTAGGCACAGTAAGGTCCTACAAAGTTTAATGCTGTTTGCTGCCAAAAAAGCAATTAGTAGGAAATGAAAACCAAATGCAAATCCTACTGTAATCCAATTGTTGAATATTGTAAAGGAGATAAAAGAACTTGAGGTGGGATCTTTAGAAAAGTACAAAAGTAAACTACATAGAAATAAATGTGGGACCCATACAAACATAACATTGTCCAGGAGAGATATTTCAGGGAAAGCAGGATTTGAACAATTAATGTAATGTTGAATTGAATATCTAAGACAAAAATCATATGCCTATAAAGTTTACAAAGGAGAAAATTGTAATGGTTTATTTTCTCTTTTATAATTTAATGTGTTCTCATGTCACTGTGCAGTGTGTTATATTAATAAAGATGTTTTAAAAAGCTTCTTTTATTCCTTCGTCATTTTTCATTTCATGTTACATATTCCTACAGTTTCACACTTATTTTAAAGACTTCTGAATGCATTAGATTTATTTTTCTTCAAAATTACTGAAAGCTCTCTCTCATAAAAAGCTAAAACCTGAACTGATTTTTCCTGAACAACTGCAAACCTCTTCTACATCAGAATTGTTTATTCTATTTTCCTAGCTGATTTTTTCTTACTTTCTCCAGATGAGTGTTTTTTTCTAATATTCAGGCAGTGAAGTGACTATCTAATAACTAAATTGTACCCAGATTGTTAGCATTACTGGCTTTTTTTCTTCTCTTTACTTTTTCACACCAGGAGGGCTCTATTCCACCTGCTATTCAAAGTACAGCCATCTTGGAATATCTCTACAAAGCCTGTGGCCTTGTCCCCTTTTCCTTTCTCCATATTTTAAACACCTTTATTGTATATTTTTAAACTTCATTTGCTCTGGTTGAGTGTTCTTTTATTAGCTTGTCAGTACATTTTAAAGGGTTCCTATTATATAATCAAAGATGCAATCCTTCGAATGCGCCTTGAACTTGAAAGCACGAAACAGCAAAATAGTGAAATGGCATATACGTGATTTCTTTCCCTGGGAAAGAAATCACTTGGCCACCTCCATTAATTCATTTTCGTCACTATAGTGCGATCTCTGAGTTGGTATATTTAAGTGGGGGGCACAGCCCCCCACTTTATGTATTGTTTTGAAGTTTTTATTTTTATTTTATTTTTTTGTGGAACAGTGATTTTTTTCCCTGCAGGAACAAAAATCGCTGTTATGAGTGTTTGGGATTATAAGCTTTCACTTACATGGGGTTGATAAATCAGCGTTCGCTTTTTTAAGCATTCGCTGATTTAATATAGACCCTTTTTAAACACCTTTACTGTATAATTACTTGTGACATACACAAGTTTACATTAATATGAAAGTAATCAAACCATATTAAGAAGTTCATATTTACAAACTTTATAAAGCACATATAATTAAAGCAACATTACATAAATTGTTCAATTCCTACCTTCCCTTTAACCTTATTCCTCCTCCAAAACATTTTTTGCATGCATTGTCTCCACAATTTCCATTTTTCTATGTAATTTACTCCTTCCCTTTTCTATAGACCCTATGTCCTGTTATATGATCTCTGTTACCGTATCCACAATTTCAAGTATATTTGGCTTAGAAATTGATTTTCATTTTCTAATAATTCATTTTTTTGGCAGCCACCAAAATTAAACTTAGCAAGGTCTTACTATAGCTAGACAATTCAGATCTTCTATTCCGGCTCAAAAAATTATTTCCCTAGTTACATTCATGTGCTCACTCAGTATTTCTGACAGAGTACTCTGCAGGGAATTTTTAAAGTGTGCCAACTCATTACACTGAGAACACAGACCCCCTAGATTCCTCTTTCTTCCCCACTACCCATCCAACACTTCCATCTACCTGAGGTAAAATTATTTGGAGTCTGCTTAGGGTATAAAGTATCTACACAAACATTTCCAGGCAAAAATACTAAATCTTCTAGATGATGCTGTATATTTGGGAACCATACATATGTCTTCCCAGTGTTTCTTTGTGAGTTGCAGATCTAATCTCTCTTCCTAATCTTTTCTGACCTCTGAGTTATTCCTATAGTTAGTGGGTAACATTCTAAATGCCCTACTAATTATCCCCCTTTTTAGCAGCAGCTTCTGTCCTAGATTCAGTTAAGAACTCAACCATTGCAGGTCTTTCAATCATAATTCCTCTATCCTTTTCTTTTTGTCTATACTCTGATATCAATCCATGATAGGGAAGGCAATCAAGAGCCTGCAATCCAAATGTCTTCTTTGCCTTTTCCCATTCTATTACCTTTCCCTCTTGTATTATTTATTCTCAATGCCTTGGTTCCTTTGCCAGCTTCCTCCAGTAAATTCCTCCCCTCTTGCCAGCTCTCTGCACCCCTAATTTCAGTTATCCTATCAGCAGAATCTCATTCCTTAGTTCTTAGTATATCTTCTGCTACTTTATGAATATAATATTCTGTATGACTGTTGTTATTGGCCTTTAAGGATCTGTGTCCAAAATCTCATTTTTCCTTATTTCTTGAATTACCCCATTGCATCATCATCATCCCTTTCTACTTTAAATTGTAGCTTTCTGCTTGTATTATGTACAAGAGCCTTAACTGTGTAGCTTTAAAATATTCCTTCAAATCAGGTAAACCTAAACCTCCTTGTTCTACTGGGAGGATCAACTTATCTTGCTTGACACTTGCCCTTTCTCCCTGCAAAATAAAATCCTTCAAATCTTTGTTAATTATATCATTGACTTCTCCTCTTGTTGATAAAAATATGCCTGACCTGTATATAAAATTAAAGTGACTAAAAACATTTTACTGTTTGTACCTTGCTATCCATATCCATAAGCAAGAGCTTCCAGTTTCTCAGTTTTGTATTATCTTTTTAGTCTCCTCCAAAATATCATTAGTTGCCATAACAGAATCCTTTTAAATTCTTACCCCTAAATACTTCACTTTGGCTTGCTTCCATAAATATGAGCATTGCTAAACCAATTCATGTGTGAGGGTGCACAGTTTATAGCTATAGCCTCTGTTTGTATCTTCATTAATTTTATATCCTAAAAAAAATCTAAACTGTTCAGAATGTTCCACAACAGACAAATGTTTTTTTTTTTCTGGTTCCACCAGGTACAAAATAATATCATTTGCAAATAAAGCCATTTCTTGAACACCATGCCAATTATATCCTTGAATTTCTGAATTCCTTATTTTCTTTGCCAATGGTTCTAAATATAATGCAAATAACAAACAGGAAATAAGACATCCCCATCTGTTTCCTCTGTTCAGACACAACTTATCAGAGAGGAACCCTCCCACTTTGATTTTTGCCTTAGATCCCTGATATACCCTACTAATTAACCTTATTATTGTATCAGGAATTGCAAATGATCCAATTGCCCTACTCATAAAATCCCAGCTTACTCTGTTGAATTAATATTTATAAATTTCACTCAGAACAGAATGTATAGCTTCCTTCAGCTGCAGACTTCTTGACTTCCACTGAAAATTTGCTAATGGGAAAAACAAACTAACAGCTTTGCAGTTGTAAGAAACTTAGCATTTTTCATGGCTTTCATAATTTTGAATTATTTACAAAGCCTACTTGCTTACAAAAACATTTGTTTATAGCTTAAAGGAATTAATCCAAATATTCACCTATGTAAAAATAAGAAAACTATCGTAATTCTACATAAAATATAATCAGTGCACTTATACCCCACCAGCCCAAGATCACAGCATATTAACATTAAACTTGCTTTTGTCCTGCCTTTTTTCTCTTGTAAAGCCTATATTTCATACAACTAAAAAGTAATTGTTTATGTTAATATATTTAACACATTCAACAGCACTGAAAAGACTAACCACATAATTAAAATACTCCTGACTACACACTACACAAAACTGTTTTACTGTATATAACATGCAGTTTGTATCCTAAGAATTTTTGTAAATACATAGTACTTCTAAGTTTGAACATCCAGACCAGTTAAAGACATATGAGTTTGATATCAATTGTTTGTTTGTGCCTTTCGGCTTTTCCCGGTTAGGGGTCACCACAGTGGAACTCCGGTCCGCTAATGATTAGCAGTAGAGTTTTACGTGCTGGCTTGCCGGGCCTAACGCACAGCCTTCAATGAAGGAATGCCCATTCACGCACGTCGCCACACAGAAGACGGTCTAACTGAGAATCGAACGGGCAACGTCTAATTGTGAGGTGACACTACCGCAGCACCACCACCGCAGTAATGCACCTGTGAAAACAGAGCATTTAGTCTATCTGCCCCACTGCACAGTGTGCCATAGTTTCTATGTAGGAAAGACAGACAGGTCTCTGAAGGAAGACTACGTGAATGCATTTATGCTATCCATAAAAAGAACAAAGTGAATGCCTTGGCTAGACGCACTATTAATAATGATATGGAATGTGTCTTTAAATTTTTAGTTATAGGGAGAACTTATGAGAGTATAGGGGGGATCTATGGAACATCACTGAAGATCTTGAAGCTAAGTGGATAGTAAGACTAAGTGCTCATAGAGGTCATGGGTTAAATTAATATATACCCCTGCATCCTAAGTTAATGTCTAGGCAGCTTTTTAGGTAAGATGTGTTGTGGTATTGTTTGCATGATAAATCACTGACACCTTGTTACTGACTTCTTGTTACAGGCTTGTATGTGCTTTGGAGAATACAAGTGAAGAATGTAAATATGTGCAGGCTTGTGATTGTAAACTGAAATGTTCTAGAAGTTTGAATTATAATTTAGATATTTTACAAATAGGCTTTCAGAAGTGTATACTTACATTTCATACTTCTAGTCCAGTTAATGGCATGTACCTTGTGGAATGTTGCTTTAAATAGAAAGTGCTTGTTCACACTAGAACAATGTATTGGTTGCTTTTATCATGTGTTCCAAGAGGGTGTGTATTTAAACTAAGAGCTGTTTTTAAAATGTATTAGACATCTGAAAAAGTGGGGTTACCCACGAAAGCACTTGTGTCAAATAAAGATTTTTATACTGGATTCTACATCTGTCTCCAAGTCCTGGTGTTTTGCTCTTTATTCTGGATCTGTTTTGTGCAGGACAAGTGAGTTCTAAAGCTTTGGTGGCAGTCTTGTGTTTTTTTTACTTTTGTATCATAAGATGTTTTATACAAATACTAATAAAAACAAAAATTGTTTTACTTGGTTACCTTTTCCCGATTTTAGTGCGTTTCAAAACATTAATGACATGAAGTGGGGTATATGCTTTACAGTTCGCCCGCAAGTTTAACAAAGTCAACAAAAGCTCAGTCTTTTTCGGTTACTTGTTCTTGCAAAGCCATATTTCACAAAGCTGATTGATGCTTTATAGTCTTCCATTTGTTCACTAATCTCAGTGTTGCTGGTCTCCTCAAAACCATGAATGAACCAAAAAACAAAAGGAGAATAGTGCCAAAATAATCACCACAAACCAATCCAGCAAAATACAGCACAATAAAAGGAAAACCACTCTGGATAGCTTAGTGCATGTAACTTAGCTTTATTCGGCAAAAGACATAAATGCTCAACCAAAGTCATCACATTTTCATCTATCCAAATAGTTAGACTTACATCAGATGCAATAAAATCAAGAGATCAAAAGATTTTATTGCATCTGATGAAGTCTATTTGGATAGAAGAAAATGCAGTGACTTTGTTGAGCGTTTATGTCTTTTGTCGAATAAAGCTGAGTTACGTGCACTAAGCTATCTGGAGTGGTTTTCCCTTTATTGTGCTATATTTTGCTGGATTGGTTGATGGTCTCCTTCCTGTTCATCTCCAGTCCTCAACACCATACTCTGGTCCGCACCCAAGGTACTACTGACTCTTCCAGTCAACTCCTGTTTTTTTTTCTGCCTCTCAAGCATTTCCCTTTGTAACAATGGAACCCGGTTAAGCGATTGCAGGCAGATTTTTTTTGCTGGCTGGCTTGCGGGCGCACAACCTTCAATGAAGGATGAATGCCCATTCACACGCCACAGAAGAAGCCTAGAAGATGCTCTGAGAATCAAACAGCACGTCGCGTTGGAGGCGATAACGCTACCGCAGCACCACCACCACAAAATAATTCACTGGCAAAGCCTCTCTATGAAACCTACTGTCAGAAGAATGAAAAGCAGAGTCCAGTTCTACTTGGTGGCTCACATTTTGTTGGATAAACTTTTTTTTAATTTCCTCCTTAGCCTGTTCTGCATCAAAAATTACTTTGATCCTTCAGGAAAAAAAATGGTCTGAAGACAGCTGAATATAGCAGCTTGAATCTCACACCTGCCTCCTGACATTCCCTGATTGCTGGAATACATTTGCTTTTCTTTTGCCTGGTGTACAGTGAATAATCATTTTCCACAAAAACTTTGCTGTCTCCAATTTTTAATACTTTGCCATTCTGCCACAGTTCCATCAGGAATAACTCTTTCTGCTGGCAGGAATGCATCTTTGCTAATATAGGTCTAGACTGCTTTCTCATGGCCAGGTTTGGAGCACACACATGATGTCCCTTTCAATTAACAAATCCTGCTCTGGATCACCAGTCAAATTGCTTATTTCGGACTTCATAAAATTAATTCAGTCTGCTCCTTCCAATTTCTATGGTACAGCAGAAAATCTTGCATTTTCTCTGAGTGTGCCATCTTTTAACTATTATTTTTTGAAACTGCTCTTCTTGAGAAGCCTCATACTAAGCAAGCTTTTTCATTTCAGCCGCTGAGTTTTGCAGTTTTATCAGTTCATCTGAACAGCTAGTGAAATATTCTTCTGTTTTTCCTGACTTTTATTATTTGAATTGCTATATTCCTTCAGTGTTTCATTTATTTTAATCACCTCTGACATTTAATTTATTTTTCCCCTCTAACTTACTGGAAGCTATCTCCTGAACCAAATCTGAAGTTTAAACTGCTTTTCACTGAACAGTTGTTGAACCCCTCCCAGTCAGTGTTTTCTCTTCATGTTTTTTTTTGTTGGCTTTCTTTCAGGCTTTCCAGATTTCTTTGCTGGCATCCAGGCAGTGTACTTACTAGCCAGTAACTAAATTTTACTTAAAAAAACAGTTTCAATGGCACTACTTTTTCTCAGTTTCTGTTTTTACACTGGGAGAGTTGATGTTAAGTTGATCATTGTGCAGCCATCTTAAACATCCTTAAGCAGAAATATTTTGAGCAGAAGACAGAAAGAAATGTGCATTACCTGACTCAAGCATCCAATGTCCTGTTTTAGTGGAGGGTAATAGGTCCTGTAATGCACTTTCACAGCCTTCAGACAATGCATCTGATTTTCCTGAAGCTCCTGATGAAGCCTGTTTGGAGACCATCATGCCAAAAGAGCTTATCACATCCCATTGAGCTAAAAAGCATGATTTGGCTACCAGATTTTTTTATTTTTATTTATTTACTTTATCCTTTTGTTGCCAGAGTTAGTCCTACTAGGCTGTGAAACTTACCTTCTGAATTGTCACTCATTACTGATTGTCTTCTGCATTTTTCACCTCCTCTGGCTCCTCCAGCTCGATTTCCGGCTTGTATCTACTCTCCCTATCCACTCTCCTTCCCCCCTTGTCCCCTCTCTTCCCCTTTCTCCGCCCACTTCCTCCCCTACTCTTCTTAACACCCGCTCTCTAACAGCCGCCATCTTTATTACCCTACTCTTCCCCTCGGCTGCTGTGCTTCCCTGGTTCTAGCGTCTGCTCCTAAGTAGTGAGTCTATGGCTTTTTTTTTTGCTTAATCTGAACTACAGGAATATTTATTGTACATTTTCTGTTGTGTAAGTGTTTCCTTTGTACTTGCTCACTCACTTTGCACTCACCACGTACTCTGAGCATTGCTCATAAAGCTGGCGTCTATTTCAGCTAGGGACTTGTCGTTTGCTGGCGCTTCCCATTTACCTAGTTTCAATTTTACAGGTTTCTACCTGTACATCAGCTGCAACTGTTAGTATTGACTTAATCTGGGCTAGTCGCTTAGCTTATAGGCTTGTAAGCATAATTGAAATAAGAGTGTTCATTTTTTATTTTACAACTCCTGCTAATTGAATGTGAATTGTACTTGTGTTCTCCCTTTGCAGCCAGCTTATTGGCTTTATGCTTAACAGAAATACAGGACTGTTCATTGTACTTTTTCCGCTGTTTATATGTGATTTGCTTTGCTTGTTTTCTCCCATTACTCTTGCCATATAGTCAGCGTGTTGCGCACTATACTGGCGTCTTATCTGCTGGGAACTTGTTTGTTGGCGTTACAGTTTAACGACGCTTTCTAGTTACATTTATTACTGTTCTCTAACTGCATACCTGCGGTAACAAGCCACAAGATACAGTTAAATTATCCGGTCTAGTCGCCGAGGGTTCAACCTTTGTACTCCTTATTAGCTTAAGCAGAGATTTCATCATACACAGCTTTAATCCCCAGTTCCACATGCTGCATGTCGGATCTACCGTAACTATGTGGGGTTTGCTTTTACAATTTATTTAACTCAGTGCTAGCTCCTGGCTGCATTTTTAGCTGTTGGGCATGCTTCATTTTCTCAGCTTACCTCCGTGCTAGACTCACAGTATCTCTACTCAATGCAGACACTGAATACAAGCTGTGTAGATAGTCGCTAAACTGTATCTGCATTATTTAATGTAAAATAACTTCATGACTGCCTGACATTGCCTACATATTGTCTTTTGGTTAACTTTATCTTATTGAACTTTGCATTTAATTTGTTTACAATAACCTTCTGAATGCCTGACATTGTCTCTTAATATACCTTGTTGCCTTACTACTGCTTAAATCCCTCTTCTTTCCACTGTTTTTTTTCACAGCTTGGGCCCCTGCCCGCCCTGCCCTAACCTGCTGAATATACCCTCCTGAACTGTCTATCCAAGAGCCAACTCCAACAAACTTTTAATCTGAATCTATAAGGCCTCTGTTCCCTGAGTCCTCCCACCACAAGGTTCCAAGAAAGTATGTGTGCTGTTGTAACTCTGTACTATTGATCAGTTGATACTACTAGGCCAGCAGCCACTACCCCCTCTGCCTTACTGCTTGCACTCCTAGTTCTCCCCATTCTCTCTACCGCCTTCTCTGCTGTTTCAGTCCTCCCTGCACTTCTTTCCGTCCTCCTGAACCTCTTTAGCTCCCTTCCTGATTCTCCTCTTGGGATCTCTACTACTCCAGTCGATCTGACCACTAGGTGGCGCTCCACTACCTCTTACTGTTCCCACAATTTGTTTCCCTCTCCTTCCTTATCTCCCTTCTACAGCCCTCTACCTCCATTCCTCTGCTCTCTCTCCCTCTCTACTGTCCAGAACTCTCAGCCTTCCTTTCCTTTACTCAGCCCTCCTCTACTCCCTTTCTGAAGTCTCTTCCTTCTCCCTCTGTCTTTCTCCTTTGCATTCTACCCTCTAACCCAACTTCTCTGCTCATCTCACTACCCTTCCTCCTCTCCTTCACTTACCTTCCCCATCTTCACAACTGATAAACTTGTTAAACTTACCTTCTGAATACTCACTCATTACTGATTGTCTTCTGCATTTTCACCTTCTCTGGAGACAAATCTTGGAAGCTTTATCAGAAAAGTAAACAACCTTCTGCCTTGCTCCAATATACCCAACTCTGCAACCAAGTAAAAAAACTAATCACCAGGGACAAAAAAAACTACTACAATAAACTTCAGTCTACTAATCATAACAACCCAAAACAATTCTGGAAATCTGTTAACTCTCTTCTCCATCTTGGGTCACAAAATAACCCCTGCCCTGACCCTAGTTTAGCTGACAATGAACTGAGCTCACTCTTCAATACTTTCTTTACAGACTCTATAGCCAAGCTAACCAAAACATTCCCTGACAACAACCCTTCCAACTTCCTAAACTCTTCTAATGACTGTCACCCTATGTTTCAACTCAAACCAGTTTCCACAACATTCATAAAGAAGCTCTTAACCAAACTAAAACCTTGTTCCAATGCCCCCGACAACATTCCCCCCTCCTTCCTCAAATACACAGCCGAAGGAATAGCACTTCCAATTAGCATCCTGCTTAACTGATCCTTACAAGAGTCATACGTTCCCAAACTCTGGCGTTCAGCCTACATTCTACCACTTCATAAAAGAGGTAAAAACAACTCCATTTCTAACTTCTGCCCTATAGCCCTACTCTCTCCTATATCTAAAATTCTTGAGAAATGTGTCCACTACCAACTTTTACCCTACTTAACAGAGAATCAGCTACTTACACCCACTCAACACGGTTTCTGTCCAGGCCACAGCACCATAACTGCCCTACTTTCCTTCTTAGAAACAGTTAATCAAGCCCGAAATTCTGGACTTCTAGTATCCGCTGTTCTGCTAGACCTCTTTAAAGCCTTTGATACCATCTCCCATTCACGCCTACTCTGCCACCTCTCCAACCTTAATCTTTCCACTAATACTTTTTCCTGGATCTCCAGTTACCTCTCTGGGAGATCTCAGGCTGTCAGATGGAAGAACTCTACCTCCTCCTACCGGCGTTCCTCAGGGATCCATCCTCGGTCCCATACTTTTCAACATCTTCATACACAACCTTCACACTGCTCTCCCAGACACTTCAGTCATCCAATACGCTGATGACTCTACCTTAGTCTGTACCGCCCCCAACTTTTCTGAACTTCTCTCTAAAACTCAAACAGATTTTTCCACTACAGAAAACTGGATGCACCAAAACCATCTCTCCCTCAACGCCAATAAATCAAAAATACTAATTTTCCTCCCTTCCAAGGCTTCTTCCTTGGACAAAAACACTTTCAACATCCTCAGCCAAACTAACACTCCTATAGAAGTGGTCCCCTATGCTAAACTCCTTGGCATAACCATTGTAAATTCGACCTCCACATTCAACAAAACATAAAAAACAAACCACCAAAAACTAGGCATGCTCTACAGGAATAATCTATTTCTTTCAAAATCCTCTAGGCAAACCTTAGCTACCTGCTTCCTCCTTCCCTCTCTACTTTATGGAGCCCCTCTTCTAACTAATCTGTCTGCCTCCCTCTCTTCTAAACTTGAAGCTTGCTATAATAAAATCTCTAAATTCGCCACTAAATCCAAAAACTCAACCCACCACTGCCTCTCCCTTCAATCTTTAAACTAGCTATAACTCCCAAACCACCTTGACTATCTCCAACTAACAACCACTCATAAATTAATATTCTACCCAGAAAAATGCCCTGCTCTATCCAACATCCTTCCCCCTTACATCCCCAACCGTTCTTTAAGATCTGAACACCAAAATCTAATCTCCATCCCCAGACCTAAACATCCCGCTGGCCAACAACTACTATCCTTCTCTCGAGGTAGGAAATGGAACTCTCTCCCTCCTTCTCTTAGAACCATACCTAACTCAGACTACTTCAAAACCCAACTCTTCTCACACCTGTCTTCAAAATGGAAACGTTCCTGCTTTCACCCTACTTAATCCCAAGGTTCCCCTAGACTAAGCCCCTGTACTCCTGCACCTTTATGCACTCTAATTCTAGCTATGATTTAGCTGGCTCTAACTTCACTGTATGGATGAAAATATTGAAAAGTTAGCAAATCTATAAAAAAAAATTCTGTTATTTTTATCTTTTGCTGTTGTTTTTTCTTTAGCATTTGCTGTGTTCTTCTTTGAATCCTTGCTGTGTGTACATTCTATTGTAAATTTGCATTTACAATGTTCTTACTGTGTGGACATTCAATTGTAAATTTGCATTTGCAGTGTCTTACTATGTTTTCTTGCTGTGTGGACTTTCTTTTGTATTCTTCCCATACATTGTATTGGTTGTACTGCCTTTGGAGCTTTTCTCCCCCGACCTCCACTGAAAATGGGTTCTTCTTGGCCCAGTGGACTTCCCCGGTAATCAAACTGAAATAAGTAAATAATAGCTTCTTTTTAGGGAAGCCCTGAGGCGATATGTATACTACTAAAGGAAATTTGGCCAGTACATTGGGAAACATCCCCTACTCGTCATTGTTGTGAGTGGGACTCATTTGGAGGAGCACTTCTTGTTTCCATTCCAAGTGCAGAGGCAACCCAAAGAAAGGGGAGGTAGATGGAGACAGAAAGAGATGATGGAGTGGTGAAAGAAATGGAGGAGAAAGCAAATATCGAAACCAGAGAATTTGTGCAAGACTGTGAGGAAATGTTTGAAAGAAACATGTTTGATAGACATGAGTCAGCAAATGATAGATGTATTTATTTTATTTATTTGTTTAACATTTGTTTACCGGGAAAGTCCGACTGGACACAGGTCCTTTTTCAACAGAGGCCCGGGGAGAAAAGCTCCATGAGTAACAGTAAATTTTCATGCAAACATTACAATAATCAATAAAGTATAAAGTAAACAAAATGTAGTATACATAAAAACATACACATTTGCTACATCTTGACAACAAAACCCGGGCTTTGAACATAGCTAGAACTATTTGTAGGTATGACTTATGTCAAGATATAAGGTTAAGACAGGTCAGTAGGAACAAAGGATTAAACACCGGGGAGAAGTTGGATATGTTTTGGGTATACTGTGATGTATCAGAGCACTCATGAGGGGTTATAATACAGGAACATAGCGACTTATTTTTTAGATAAGCTTTAAGTGATAACTTAAAGTGGTTAGTGGATGAGATTGAGAGAATTGAGTTAGGAAGGGAGTTCCATATACGAGATATATAGTTGGAAAATAAAGATTCTTCTGCAATGTTGTTGGCCTTGGAGATGGTGAGTAAGCTCTTGTTGTTAGCGAGAAGTGGTCTGCTGGAACTGTAAGGAAGGATGAGATTTTGTAGTGCAGGGGTTCTAGTTGGTTGTGTTACAATTTTGTGAGTTAGAGAGAGTTGATTGTAAAGAATAATGTAGGGAAGCTCAAGCCAGTCTAGCATCCTTAAAGCTGTACAATGATGTGTTCTATATGGACAGTCCAATGCAAACCTAGCAATTTTATTATAACATGATTTTAGCTTAGATAAGTCAGTTTTCCTTAGATTAGTTAAAATTGGAGAGGCATATAGCAGAGTGAAGAGCGGATGGGTTTGTGCTAATGTAATTTTGGCTGTTGTGGTCAAGAACCTTTTGTGCCTATATAGACTTCCAAGTTTCTTATGGACTTTTTTATATTTAGGGAGACATGCAAGTCAAATTTTAGGATATTGTCTAAATTTCTAGTCTCCCACCAGGACACAAGTGCTCTTCAGCAATTACATTCTGCTTGCTGAGCACACACAAGCAAATCTGCAGTCTGCGGCTACCACTTCACCCATACAGTATAAGAAGGAATCAGTACTGCAAAACTAAACAAGGATATACATTTTGAGCCTCAAGAGCAGGAGCACACTGAAGCAAATCTGCAGTCTGCGGCTACCACTCCACCCATACAGTATAAGAAGGAATCAGTACTGCAAACTAAACAAGGATATACATTTTGAGCCTCAAGAGCAGGGTCAGTCCACCCAGGCATTCTACTTGTATGTTTTATGAGAGTAAAGCTATTACATTATCAGTATTTCTTAGTAGTTTTCAGCGTGCTAATAAAACTGACTGTTGTAGCCTTGTGTCCCCCCCAGCTAGTACAGTAATCCTAACTGTCCAATAGACAGTATACATTTAATACAGATCCCCTGTGACTAAAATAACCATCAAGCAGCCCTCTCAGTGCTTTCTGCCTTAGTTTGCATCACTTGGAGGCCCACCTGTTTATTTGCATCTCTATACATTCCCCTTCATTGCTAATGTATCTCCCTACTCTAATCAGTGCACAGACTGGTTACTAATCAGCAAGTCAATGTGAAGACACACTCCCAACCTTAATAAACTTTGCTGTCTCTTCTCTCCTTCACTTTACAGGTAGTTTGAATTATTACTTACCCCCCTCTGAGGCCTTCACTGATTTCCACTGATTGCCTTTCTGTTTTTTTTTGCATTCTACCTGGTTTACACCCCTTGTGCTATCTCCGTCCCCCAATACTAAGTCTATATTAGTCTCCTGCTGAACATGGAGCCATCTTTAAATTTCTAGTCTCCCACCAGGACACAAGTGCTCTTCAGCAATTGCATTCTGCTTGCTGGTAAGCCATTAGACCTCAGGAATTTGTTTAAAGTGTTGAGATTTGTAAAGTAATACTTACTTTTTTCTCTTGTCTTGGTGGGCTCTGGCCTGCTCTGTTCGCCCTCACTAACGCTCGGGCTCTCCCTGCTCCCCTTCCCTGCCCTCTATTCCCTCCTGCCCCCACTATCTCTACATTTATAGTAATCACAGCCACACCCACAGCTCACCCTCACATCACCTCCACCAATCACAGCTCCTCAAGTCATATCACATTATACCACACCAACTTGCTCCATACAAAATACTCCCAATCACTCTCATTCCCACTACACATTTTTACATCACCCACACTACTTCCCCATCCACATATAGTGCAACCCTATAATTCCTATTCAGACTCCCCACCTAGAACCAACTTAAACTTTATAACCATGACTATCACACAACTAAGTCTAGTCTGTCTTCTCATAATTCTTTATAACACCACAGGCTATCACTCTAGCAATATCCTTAAACTTAGTAGCACAACACTACATTATGCACTCTCATATACAAACACCACACATTATAATAATGTCTGCCCACAATTGTTCAAGAACTACATAACGGACCAATTCAGGACTAAACACATATGCTCTCATTCTTACTCCAAAAAAACACAATACTTTCTCACACTCCTCGCCAAGCTCCGACATCTGTATCACCATTTTAACAGCAGGCTCACCATAAGTAGGGATATCCACCCCAACCCAGGCCCAAATCCACCCTGTCCAACACAAACTGCTCCAACACAAATGTCAGAACATAACACCCCCACTTTCTTCATCGCTGGGCAAATCAACAACATCAGCAAAACTAACCATCTTTTAATGTTAAATATTAATATTAGAAGTATCAAAAATAAAATATCTGAACTCCAGGCCACAATGGCACACTACTCCCCAGACATAGTTGCTTTAACAAAAACCTGGCTAAATAAAAACATAGCTAACTCAAAAGATCTCCCTACCGGCTACAATATCATTAGACAAGACAGACCACTTTGTAAAGGGGGTGGAACTGCCTTACTGTACAAGTCCAACTTAACTATCCATCAATTACCAAACTCCTACCCCTCCCCCAATAATTGGGACATACTTATCTCACAAGTTCAACTTCACCCTAAAAAGGTCATCACCACAATTGTGATCTATATGCCACCTGGTAATACACCTGCTAGCCTTGAAGACTTCTTATCCTGGTGTTCTTCCACATACTCACAAGAAACCCTTATTCTGGGGGACTTCAACCTAGATTGGTTCACCTGTATATCAGAACCACCAAGTAATCTAATAAATCTCCATGGCTACCAGCAGCTAGTCCAAATTCCAACTAGATGCGATAAAACATCTAAAAGGGAATCCATCCTTGACTGGGTCCTAACTAACAACCCCACACTGTACCCTCACACAGGCAGTCTCCCAGATACCTTAAGTGACCACAACATAATATACTTTATACGTAGTAGAACAAGCATATGCAAAACCACTAACTATATATCCACTAGAAACACAAAAACATTCTCTCCTGAGGTCCTCAACACTTTACTCTGTAACTGTGACTGGACCCCCCCCCTTAAAAACCCTCCCACTTGACCAGGCTGTAGCATATTTCAACAAAACATTTCTACAACACCTAGACACTGTCGCTCCATTGTGCAAAATCAAGGTTAGAACCTCTACAAACCTCTGGCTCACTAAAGAAACCAAACAAATCCTCAAGTCCAGAAACACTGCCTGGCTTTACTATCAAAAAAAATAAAGAAACACAAAGCCTAAGTACCAAGAACTGCGCAACCGTGCAAAAAAATGCATTAGGCTGGACAAAAAATCCTACTACATAACATTACAAATTAAATACCAACACAACCCCCAAAAATGTTGGAAAATGTAAACCAGCTACTAAAATCCACCCAAAAGGCTACCCCCAAACCAACCACCCCTGACACTAAAGTTCCCATCAAAACACAATTCAACTCCCACTTTGTGAACTCAATTCTATCCTTAGTATCACAGGACAGTTCCTGCCTCGCTATCCCTCCCAACACAAATAACACTAATACAAGCTTTACCCTCAAAACAGTTTCCACCACTTCAATCAAAAGCATGCTCTCCAAACTAAAAACCTCATCAACAGCAGCCGACCTACTCCCAAGCTATTTCTTGAAACTCACAGCAGATGCTATTGCTATCCCAGTCTCCACTCTTATAAACAGATCAATTTTTGAAAACTATGTGCTCAAACTCTGGAAAATATCCTATGTTATACCCATACATAAAGGCGGGACCTCCATTGAACTTAATAACTACAGACCCATTGTTTTACTCTCCCCCTGGCCAAAATCCTAGAAAAATGCATACATACCCAGATGCTAAACTATCTCCTAGACAGCAACATCATGTCACCTACTCAGCATGGTTTCAGACCTGCCCATAGTACCACTACAGCCCTCCTCTGCTTCACAGACACAGTAAACCGTCTCAAGCATGAAGGCCTACAGGTGTCAACTCTTTTTTTGGATATGTCCAAAGCATTTGACACAGTCTCACACCAAATCCTGCTAAACAAACTAAACCAATATCATCTATCAAATTCCACTCTTACCTGGTTCCAAAGCTACTTAACTGACAGGTACCAAGCTGTGAAATGGGAAAATTCTCTCTCTCCTCAGCTGCCCATAACTATAGGAGTCCCACAGGGTTCTATCTTAGGACCACTACTATTCACAGTCTTCACAAATGACCTCCACACCTCCACACAGCATGCAACTATCATTCAGTATGCAGATGACACTACCTTAATCTGTGCTGCACAAAACATTCCAACCCTCCTGCAAACAACTCAACTAGCATTCTCTGACATTGAAAACTACCTTACCAAAGCCCAACTTATCCTCAATCCAAAGAAAACTCAGCTTATGATTATAACCAGTGCTAACAAAAACACTAACAGTCAATTCACTATCTACTCCACAAATGTACTCCAATCGCTCCAGTGGCACAGGCTAAGCTGTTGGGAATAATCATAGACGCCCACCTAAAATTTGATAGTCATCTCAGCTTAACTATTAAAAAAGTACATGCCAAACTGGGATCACTCTACCGTATCAAACCATTTCTTACCAACAACACAAGATCAGCCATTGCTCGCTCCCAGCTTCTATCCACCCTACTGTATGCATCTCCCATTCTGACTAATCTCAACAAAACTGAACTAAGCAAAATGGAAGCCTGCTATAACAGAACTGCCCACTTTGCTGCAAATTGTTCATATAGAACTCATCACTGTACTGCTTTGAGACAGCTCCACTGGCCTGAACTGCTCAACCTCCTAACTTACAATCAGCTCTGCCTCTGTCATTCTATCTATTACCTCCCCAATTAGTGCCCTGCCCACAAAAACCTAGTACAACATCACTCAACCAAAAGGCCTCTTAGATCATCAAGCAAACTACTACTAGAAGTCACCAGCAGCTACAATAGCTTTGGAGATGCGCTATACAGTAGTTCAGTGGCTAAAAATGGAACTCTGTCCCCACTAGCATTCAAAACACATCATCCAAAGCCTCGAAATACAAAAGGAACTTTGGTACACTAAAACCAAGAAACGAAGTAAAGTACCAAACTGCCAGAGCCACGGATGTCAAAACCAAAGTTTTTAATGTTAAAATCCACAAGTGAACGCAAAATTCAATCCCAAACACATAAACGCTTGATTACAAAAAATGCGTTTTCGTCTTGTACAAACTGACTTCTTCAGATACCCTCCATTAAGTAAATCAACCTTTATATACATTAGTTAAAAAAAATTACCCAATCAATGCAGTCCTAATTAAAAAGTTAATTATATAATTACCATTGCCTCCTGCCCATATATTCTAAAAACCATTTCTCTTATAATTTGTTGGTGTTTATTATAACTATTTATAAAGACCTGATTCACAAACAGTACTTTAATGAAATATATAAATGTCTTAAAAATAATTATGGAAATAATTATAAAAACAGTTATAAAAAACTATGAAAATCAGTTTTGGTTATTATAAATCATTTATATAGTATTAGCCTGCCATCTACTGCTTAAAATAATAAATACACTAAAACACAAGAAATGTTCATATTTTTCCTGCTCTTAAATTTAAAAGTGGCATAATGGAAATAAAATCATTTAGACCAGGGGGATTAGTTGCATCGAGGGAGATTTGCCACCATAACTCCCTGAACTCCAGCCTTTCTTCCCATGGTCCGCCCCTCACATCCTTCTTAACCTGTTCTAACACCATGAACTGAAATTTAGCATTATGACAAACTAGGGTGTGTTTATACAGTGTGTTACTTTCTTTTTTTATGGAAATCTCATATTTATGTTCATATATCCTTCTCTTTAAAACTCTTTCAGTTTTACCTATGTAAAAAGCATTGCATTCTAAGCATAATCCTAAATAAACCACACCTTTAGTTTCACAATTATAATAGTCCATACTAGTTATCCATTTCTGCCTACATTCCAAAAAAAATGTTTTCCTTGTCTATTAAATTACCACAATGGCTACATTGTCCACATTTATAGCTACCTTTCCTAATTCTATTAGATGTCATGGAACTTCTGTATTCCAACATGTTTTTAAAGGATTGAGAATTTTTATAAACTACTTTAACATTATTGTTTAGTTTTTCCTGGTCCAAATCAGTTAAACTAATAAACTTATTCCATTCTCTTTCAATGACTTGTTTAGTAATGATTTTATTAAAAGCATTATATTCAAGAATTAAAGCATGACCATAATCTATGTGTTTGGGAATGGGTTTATTTATATCTATTGCTTTTAAACCACCTATATTTTTATTTAAATCTCTCTTACCTAGGATAGGTTTAAATTTGCTTACTCTCCCTTTCATAACTTCTTCATATATTTTATTGATGAAGTCCTGGGGATAACCTCTTTCCAAAAACATTTTATTTAGTAAATTACACTCTTCTTTAAAATCAGAATCTAGGGTAGTCATACGGCTACCTCGGACATACTGTCCCTTTACAATATTCTTTTTGCAATAATAGGTATGCGCACTTTTAAAATGTAGAAATGAATTGCAGACAGTAGATTTCCTGTATATTTTAGATTCAAATCTATCATTTCTTTTGTAAATTTCCACATCCAAAAATTGTAATTTTTCTGTTGAAACATGAAAATTAAATTTTAAAAAATGTGTTGTTTCTCCCAAGTAAGCTTTAAATTCTTCTAACTGCTCTGTACTCCCAGACCATAGAATGACTATGTCATCCAGAAATCTTTGATAAAGTCTCCAACAAGAAGAAAATCTGGAACCAAGAACAAATGCCTCTTCCCACTTAGCCAATACTAGATTGGCGTAAGTGGGGGCACAAGCAGCGCCCATAGCAACACCCTTGATTTGCTTGTAAAATTCACCACAAAAATTCAGAAAGTTATGTTTGAGAACCAAATCCATTAATGATGCACACAAAATTTTGTCATTGTGTCCTGTATTGTCTTCCTCAAATACAGCCTCCTCAAACATTTCCATTCCTTCTATGTGGGGAATGCATGAAAATAGATCCACGATATCAATGGTCACGAACAATATATTATCACCTAAAACCTCATTATTAATAACTTCAAGAAGGTCCCAAGAATCTTTTAAAATAGATTCCTTCTTGATCCACAAATTTTTCATTTTATTGTCCACAATTTTAGCCAAACTATGTGTTTTTGAACCACAAGCTGAAACAATAGGCCTTAAAGGGGGATCAATCTCATTTTTATGAATCTTGGGAATTCCAAAGATAGAAGGGATCCTAGGTTTATCAGTTTTTAAAAAATTAAATGTTTTTTTGTCAAACAACCCTTCAAAAAACCTATCTGTTAAACAAATATCAATTTTATTGTAAGCAATATTTATTTCATTAATGGATACATTTGTGTACCCTTCTTCATTGAATAAAATTTTGTTCATCTTCCCTTCATATAATATGTTATCCATGATAACTATTCCTCCCCCTTTATCTGGTTTCATTATTCTAATCTTGTGGTTATCCCTCAAGTTTTGTAAAATATTCATTTCTTTATTAGTTAAATTAGGTTGAAACCCAAACTTATTATATCTGTTTCTTAATTCCTTTTCCATAGTTTTTTTCTAAATTACTCAGTTGTGGATGTAATGGTGGATTAAATGTAGCTTTTCTTTTAAGTTGTTTATCCATAGTGTCCACCTCAGGTGTTAGTAACAAATTTAAATTAATCTTTCTAAAAAAACAATTTTAAATCTAAAATTGACTGTGTAAGTGCACCCTTTTTATAGGGTATATATTTAAAACCTTTTTCAAGCAGGCTAAAATGTTCTTTTTCAATTGTAATACCACTAAAATTATAAATACTAAAATTGTTAAAAATGTGTTTAACACCATTAACTATGATGTCATTACCATCTATGACACCTCTGGGTGGGGGTTGTGGTGGCGTATCCACCCTCTTTAATATTCCCCCCCCCCCCCAAGAAAAATTTCTTTCCTGATAACCAGGTTTATTCATTAGTCTTTCTGATCTTCTGAGGGGGGGGATTCTTCAAAACTACATTCTTCTTCCTGATAATGGTAAACTTCCTCTAAATTTCCCTGTTTGTCATTAACCATTTTATTTCCGTAAAGGTGTTTTAAATAACCAGGGGCCCGAGATTTGGGGTATACTGTCCCATTTTTATATTCTTCCGTATCTCTTTCCAACTTTTTAAATTTCCTTTGAATGGTTTCCCCACACCTTTCATCAATCTCACCCCTAATCTTAAAATATTTGTCCTTCTCTTCCCTTATAGTGAATATCATACAAAGCCTCCTTTAAAGACCTCATCAGGCAACATCTCAAGCAAAGTTGGCAGTGCCATGATTGCTCCCCAGGCTAGTGAAAGTGGATAAGGTATACATACTAGAGTACTTGATAATAGTTTTCTTTCTTACTCAGAAACACTGGCTAATCTACAATGTATGTACTGTACCTGTGTACTACGTATGTATTCTACCTATGTTCCAAATTTCAGCTGTACACCACAAATCTATTAATTACCTTTATTTTTAAATTAATATATTTTTTGTTTGTTCTCTCCACTGTAACTGTTGATGTGCCGCATACCACTGTAAAAACATGTCTTTTGTAATTTGTGTGTATACTGATCATGTCTAACTAAATGTATCTGTAATTTTTCTTTGTGGAGCTTTTCTCCCTGGACCTCTGCTGAAAAAGGGTATTTTTGGCTCAGTCAGATACCCCCGGTTAACAAATGTAAAATAGATAAATATTTCCACTCCAAGAAGCTTTGTATGGGTTGTTGGGGAGATCACAGTATTGTCTTTGGCTATTATGTTAAATGTTGGGCATGAGATAGATGTCTTGTTAGGTTGGAAGAGTGATAATTTAGTTTTGTTTGGGTTCAGGATTAGATGGGTATTGGCTAATCATATTTCAACAGAAGTGAAAGATTCTTGTGTTTGAGAATGAAGAGTCGATAGAGAAGTGGCAGCACAGATAAGTATTGAATCATCTGCATACTTTATTACAGAACCATGTGGAGTAGCTGTGTGTTGATTATTAGTAAAGAGGGAGAAAAGGAGAGGGTCCAAGATAGATCCTTGGGGGACACCAATGGATAAAGGAAGGTGTGGAGATAGGTCACTCTGCCATAGAACAGACTGTTGATGGCCAGATAAATAGTTATGAAACCATGCTGTGGCAGATGGGGAGAAGGATAGTTCAGTTAGTACATCTATTAGTTTGGAATGGGAGACCATATCAAAAGCTTTTGATAGGTCTAGAAAGATGGCAGATACAAAGTTGGTGTCATTCCTGTGATGGTTTACGGTATTATTGAAGGATGCAAGAACTGTAGTGGTACTATGTGATGGGCGAAACCCATGCTGAGTGTTTGCGAGAAGGTTATTTGTTAGTAAGAATTTCATGACCTGGAGATGAATACACCTTTTGAGTAGCTTAGAAAGAGGTGAAAGAATAGCAATTGGCCAATACTTTGTCAGTTCTGTGGAAGGTCAACCTTTAGGAAATGGGATTACATGGGAAATTTTCCACAGTTGAGGGACCTTGTTTTTGAGAATGGATCTATTTATAAGGATTGATACTGAGAAGGCTATAGATTCAGCTGCAGTTTTGGTGTATTCACTGGGTAAGTCATCTATGGCAAGTGTAGTAGGTTTTAGTTTCTGTAGCAGTATTTTTATAGTGGCTGTAGGAACTGGGGAGAAAGAGAATGAGGCATTGCTAGTTGTAGACTTGGCTGGTTTAGTATCAGGAGTAGGGGTTTGCTGCTTGGAAAGGGCAATTGTAGATTCAGTAAAATGTTTGTTAAAAATGGTAGCTATGCTATTGGAATTATTGTGGATGTTTGGTGTTGGTGTAGTAGGTTTTCCTGGGTGAAGGACTGAGTTTATAGCTGGCCAGAATTTTTGAGGGTTTTTTAATATGTTTTTTGAATATTATGATAGAAATTTATTTTATCCTGTTTTATCTGTTTTTTTACCTTATTTCTTATTTTATCCTGTTTTATCTTTTTTTTATCTTATTTCTAAGTTCTTGATACTGTTGTTTAGAAACTACCCTCCAGCCAGGAGGATCGTAGGATGATTTACTTAAAGAAATGGTGGTGCATAGTGAGCCAGAAACTAAAGGAGATGTTTCCTGGGGAGATATTATGGACAAAATACAAAAGGAGGATGCAGAGATAATCCTGAAGAATAGGGTGAGATGGAAAAGAAAATATTTGCAGAGAGAGGAAAAGAAGGCGAAAGTGGAGCAACAGAACAGAAGGCAAAAGAAAATGAAAAAACAGAAGTACGTGGTAAGGGTTCAAGGCAAAGAAAACAAAGAAATGGACAGATATGAGGTGTGGGACAATTTAATAGCTCCTTTGGGTGAAAAGTACATGAGATAAGAACATTTATTCTTATTAATACAGACTTTTGTGACAATAACTGAGACTGTTTTTTCATTGGAAAATTTTCTTGGAGAATATGAAAAAAGAAAGACTGTAACCCATGGACTCTTTATGTGATAAAAACATTTAACAGGGAAACAAAAAAGAAAATTTATGTACAATTTCAGAGGTAGAAAGACTTTGAAAGGACATTTGAACGTTTTATGTAAAGAAGTACTGGGCATTGCAAAAGTTTATGACAAAAGGGGTTTATGGACTGGTAGCTGGGACTGTAATATTGTGTTGAAAATAGAGAAAAAACTTATACATATATTAAGCATGACAAATGTGGAGAGGAATTGGGGTGGCGTAAAATACTGGGGACAACCCAAAACATGTTTTTTTTTTTTTTTTAATGGGAAAGAAAGAAAGACATTTGATAAGTAACTGTGACAAAAGAAAATGTTATATTTGTAGGGAAATGGTACATTATGCAAAAGAAAATGTGAATTAAAATGTTATAAATGTAACAAAATTAAACATTAGTGAATGGATTGCAAAAATGGAAATAAGATTAATGAAAAAGAAAGAGAAGAAAACAGAGAAGAAATTTTAGAAATAGAAGAAACAGATGAGAAAAAATACTAAAGAAGACATAGAAGAAGGTTCTAAAATAAGTGATGAAGAAGATTGGGAGGTAGAAAAAGAAAAAAAAAATTCTGCTAGTAACTTGAATAGAAAACAGCTATCTGTCAAACAGATGAAGTCACAGCAGAAATTGTGACTTGCTGGTTGCTTCAACTTCAGCAGTAAGAAAGTTGATTGCTACAGCCATCATGTCTGGTTCTTATTCCTGTGAAACTAAGTTTTCTTTCTAAAATACGATCCCTTCATGCAAGGGGAATCTGGACTGATATTTAGATGGAACAGGATGGGACAGTAAAAATCCCTTGTTGGAATCTGTTGATCACAAGCAGATTTATTGGCAATCTTTCTAGAGATGTCATTAGCCTTGACAAATCTGCAGAAAACACAATGAAAAAACAAAGATTGACAATCTACTTTACATGGCAAAATAAGCAGCACACAAAACAATCAAGAAAAAATGCACCCTGAAAGGGTAGTCATCACTCTGGAAGTTTCTGGATAATACTGATGGACTGCTTACAGATCCCAGTGAACAGTGAACACTGATGTAGCAAGAAAGACCCTAACCCAGTGTGGGCTGACCTGACATCCTACTGACATCCTTAGTGTCAGGGAACCCGCCTGCTTCAGGGATGCCAAAAGCTCTTGACATTTGATCAGATGAGTGGACATCTGCCTGCTACTAAACATCAAGTACAATAAACGAAACTGCAGCAAATGTCCCCATGAGGAATATCCTGGACACTATTATAGGTTCATAGGTGTGTACTAGACTGATGGCCCTGGAGCCTTTACAAGCCTAGATCATGGAAGTGCCCTGGCATTGTGCCACCCGACATTAGTTCCCAGTGTTTCTATCAAGTAGAGCAACTGGAGTGATCCCCGGGGTAAACTTTCTATTACCCATCCACTCATCAAGATTTCTCTTAAAGAGGGACAGCAAGGTGCTCTGCTTGACATGTATGGGAAGTCTATTTTATGGGCAGTCTCTGGGTGAGGAATCTGTCCCTCCAGCATGTTCAGTTGATTGTGGTAATGAGGTTGAGGTCTCTGGAGCATGTGTTGCAGAGGGATTGGGATTTCTTTAAATGTAGCATTTCTAGCAGAGCTGGGTCAGACATGGCTTTGTAAGTCCAGCAGAGATCACCTCTAAGTAGGCGATATGAAACAGAGAATAGCTGGGGTCTTTTGAATATGTCCATGTAGGACATGTTAAATGCCTAGGATCCTCTTCATGAGTACTTCTGTAGCCTCTCCAGCTGTTTTTAGGTGTCTAGTAAGGTACATGCCAAATGAGGCATTATACTCAATGATTGGTCTAATGAGGGAAGAGTAGACAGAGATGATGACCTCTTTCTTCCTGGATGCAAAACCCTTCGTAATGAGATGTGCCACATAGAAGGACTTTCTGACCACAGTGGCAATGTCGTGGTCGAAGGAGAGGTTGCTGTCAACCTGCATCCCCAGATCTCTTATAATGCCTTCGATGTGGTAATTAATGGGAACTGAGTTTTTACCAAAGGGGATGACGACACATTTTTTGGCTTGAAGCTTAAGGTCATGGTTTTGACACGAGTCATTTGTCTCAGTGAGGCCTTTCTGTAGGATGTCTGCATCAATTGGGGAGTTAATAATGGACCCCAGCTTGCAGTCATCTGTGAACTTGGTCAGCCAGAGTCCCTATGTGTTGACCTGGACTTCTGAAAAGTAGATGCTGAACAGGAGTGGACCCAGGACCAATCCCTGTGGCACTCCACTCATGACTGGTTGGCAGCCTGACTTGGAGTCTACTACTTTCACACTTTGTGTTCTATCTGTGAGCCAATTTGCAACCCACCTAGTGATGTAGGGGATGATGCCTAGTTTGGTGAGTTTATCAATAATTCCTGAGTGAGGAATGGTATCAAGGGCCTTGGCCAGATTGAAGTAGGCTGTATGCACTGCCTTACCTTCATCCACAGTCCTGGTGACTGACTCAAAGAAGTCAACCAGGTTGAGCAGGCATGATCTCCCTTTCACAAAGCCAAATTGTGTGGGGTCTAGAGTTTGGAGATTTCTTATATCTTTGTTAATCAGGTCCACGATGATGCGCTCCATAGCTTTACGTATCAGACTCATCAGGCTAATGGGGAGATAATTCCCAGGGTCTGTAGTCGCTCCCCCTTTATGGAGCGGGATGACTGTAGCAGTGCACCATAAAGCCTGAGGTGAGGCTGTGACTGGACAGGGCACACAGATATGGTGCCAGTTCACTTTGTAGTTCATGTAGAACACAGCCAGGGATATTATCAGGTCCCATGGAAGCTGTATTCTTCGTCTTGGACAATGCAGCTTTAACTTGTGCTGCAATAATGCTGGGTTCCTGGCATTCTTCTGGTATTGTGATTGGTCCTTTATGGGGGGGAGAGGGGTAACGTTGGCACTGAATCTGTTGGCAATATCTGTTGGCTCAGTATAGGAGGTACCATTGTGCAGTAATTCAGAGCAAATCTGGGTATTGCTGTGGAGGTTCTTGATATAACTATAGAAGGCTTTGTAATTCTTTTTAGTGTCTGCCACAATTCTGCCTTCATAGCTGGCTTTAGAGGATTTGACAAGGGATTTCAACTTTTTGTTGAGGCTAATAAGGGAGTTTTTCCAGTCTTGGGACTTCACCTTTTTCTGCAAGAGTTTCTTCATTCTGTTGTAGAGTTTATTAATGGCAGAGGACCACCAGATTGGCTTCCTTCTTTGGAGGAGAGCATCTTGGTTCTGTTGGGTATGGCTAGTTCCATGCATTTATGTACATGTTTGTACAGTGCATTGGTGTATAATTCAGCAGTCATGCAGCTATTTTCCATTGGCATGGGTGCCGTGAAGTTAGCCACCTCTGTTTTTAGGAGCCCAAAGCCAGCTTTGGAGAAGTTTTTCAAGGTGGTTACCTTTGCGGGGGGTGTGGGTGAGATGTGGATTTCCATGGTGATTAGTTTATGGTCAGATCTGACCAGGGAGGGATTGACTACTAGTGTAGAGCAATGGTCACCCATGTTAGTAATAACCTGGTCAAGGATGTTGCTTCCTCTAGTGGGGGTCAGAATGAGCTGGTCCAGGGCATTGGAATTGATGAATTCCAGGAAGCATTGGGCCAGTGTATTGGTGCTTGAGTAGTTCTCCCAGTTGATGGAGGGGTAGTTGAAGTCTTCTAGTATGGGAGTGTTGGGTTGGACCTTGATAGATTGCAGGGTGCTTAGGAACATGGATTGAGTGTCTAGGGACATGGTTGGGGACCTATAGCAGGCTATGACCTGGATCACCATCTTATCCAATATGTTAGTTGTACCTGAATTTTCTCAGATGCGTTATGCTGGACTACTAGTCTGGAGGTGTGCATATCCTTTATGAATATGAAGAAACCACCACCTTTGGAGCTACGGTCCATGTTTTGGGGCCAAAAGGTGTGGACTGAGTTATAACTTGGTAGCACAGCAGTGTTTTCTGCCACTTCAAACCAGGTCTCTGTTACAGCACAAATGTCTATGTACTCCATTTTGAGGAGTGCTTCGAGTGAGTGCATCTTGAGCTTTAGACTTCTAGCATTGAGCAGCATGACCCCCAGACTAGATTTATTTATAGCTATTATGGTGGTAATTTGGTCTTTGGAACACCACCTAAAAAGGCACTATAGGGGTGGCAAGAGCCTTAGCCAGTACCTGGAAACCCAAACCCAGGGATGACAGATGCTGGCCATCTTTGGCAAAGCAACGAGGTCTGTCAATCATGTCATCCTAAGCAGACAGATACTGGATCCCTTTAGAATGACACCAGAAACTTAGCCAATTGTTGAAGTCAATCATTTTTGTTTTCACTGTGGAATCATTCTGGGTGATGGTAGGATACTGCCCAGAGCTAGGGTCATACCTTCCTGGGTCACATAATCTGAGAGCTCCACCGTGTCTCTTTTCATGTAGTCCAGGGAGGTGTGTCTCAGGTCATTCACACCCACATGGACAACGACAGAGTCATGCTTGTTGTGGAGTGCATGTGTTATGTGTCAGATTCTGCCACCTGATAGCTGGCTGTTACCTTCTCCTTATTCAACCTATTAAGTGTGACATCTGTATGACTCATTATTGAGTCACCTATGATTAGTGTATTGGGCAAGGTGTTTAACTTAGGGGCTTAGGGTGAGGGGCACACTGTGGAGGTGAGCTAGGTGTCCTGTGGTTTGTGCTGTGTTGTGGTGGTTGAGTGCATTTCTGTCTTTGAGGTCTCTGCTGTTTGGGTAAATTTCTATTGAGAGCCTCTGTGAAGGTGAGTGTATGGTTTGTTTTTTTGTGTGAGAGATGTGATGGTGGGTGTTCTGGAGAGCTATGTGATCCATGTGGTGTGATGCAGGTGATGACCTTCTTCTCTTGACCTCTGGTCTTGGCTGGAGAGTGTATAGTTTCCAATTTTGTGATTTAAGTGCATCTCTCAGAAGTCTGAGTGTTGGGAGGTAAGAGGAGAGGGTTGTCTGTGTACATAAGGCACTTGCTACACTGCCTCAGAATGTCCAAGCATACCAGGTTAATAGGAGAAAGCACAGGAAACTGCTCTTTAATCATGCCAGGAGGGGTGGTCATAACTACTAAGTACTGGAGCAATTTCCATGAAGAACGACTATTGCAGATGGCACTTAGATGTGCTACAACAATTGCTACAAAAACCTGTTGAAGTACAAAGAAATTGAGCTATATGAAGTGCAACAGAGAAAGAACTAGCAAAATTTAAGGGAAAAATGAAGAATTGTCTTTCTGGCACCAGTACTAGTTTACCTCAGCTCGGTTCCGCTAGGAGGAGCTTAAACGAGTGCAAAAACATGCAAACGTGGGCTTTTAAACCAGAAAGTTGAAAGGGATGGAAAAACTGCCCAAACGGCCAATAAACTACAATTTATGTGCCAGAAACCACTCCTCTTGTGGTAGATAGGCTACATCAAGTTAAGCATTGTGCATGTTCTATTTCCATTTTTTTTTAATAATTTCCTCAGGAATGACAGGACTGCATATGGAGTAGTCATTGCAGCAGCTGTATTAATGCACTACATACTGTCTACTTTTACTGCTGTATATTTTAATTAGTGACTAAGAAATATTGTGTAAGGAAGGTTTTTTCTGATTTCTGATTTTTACCAGAAGTGAAAAAATAAAAATAAAAAAGCTACTATTCTACAGAAGATAAACAGCTATCTGAACTTTTGTGTTTCAATGATATTAATTCAAAGATCTCCAATATATAGTGGATATAAAAAGTGTGCACATCATACCTCTCAACCTGGAAATATCAAAAATATGGCTAAGGCCCATGAAAAATAGGTACAAATCATGACATAAAATGTGCATACAAAATGATAAAACCCCACCAACTCCAATGGAATTGTGACATATTAACTTTCAAAAGCAAACTGAACAACAGACAACAAAAATATGACACCAGAGTCCCCCTGCAGCCATTCCAATGTCCCATTACCTGTCTATTTCACTCCATTTACAATAAACACTAATGTGTGCATACTGCTTTACTTCTACAGTGATTATTTGGACTTTATTTTTACATTTTATAGTACAATGCACAAACACTAATAGACATCTGCTAAACAAAGCAATACTGTCTCACAATGAAAATAGATTTAGCATTGAAACTCACATTAATTGAAACAGCATTGAAACCCACATCACATCCAAAGAAAATCCATCTGGCCAATGGTGGATAAAGATTATCTTTGGGCTGTTTTCAGATCATTGGCCCCTTGCACACAAAACAAGAAACATACATGTGTTCTTTGATACACCTTCCTGATTTTATTAAATTATATTCCTTGTATAATACAGCACACTTGTTAGAGCAGATTTTAAATTTGTTTGAACATTTTTCTAGTAGGCATTAAAACAAAATGCATAAACCAATAATGACAAACCTGCCCAATTCAGAACATTTCCATCATAAAAGTCTACTTCCACAACCACACTATATATATATATATATATATATATATATATATATATATATATATATATATATACACACACATATATAATGACAGTGGTGTAAGCCATAGGCATCTCACAGCTTCTCGCACTTATTTTCAATTTCAGTTTTTTTTTGGGGGGGGACAAACATTTTGGAAAGTTGCTAGAATAAAATGTGTTACCACGATGCATTTCACTGCCAAGTCTTGAACCCAGGACCCTGTGCACTACAGTCAGAGCAACATACCACTATGCCAAATCAGCTGTTTCCTTAAAGATATAAAGACTAAAGCTTAAATGGCTATCATTTAGTGAATTCAGTTCTCACTTCTCACCATAGCTCTCAATCTCTGAGCACAAAAAAAAAATAATGGGGGAATACAGACCCAAAATAAGGACACATTTCAAATACTGATCTTATAAACTTAGAAAATTGCTAGAATAAAATGTTTTGTGTTACCATTTATTTTCTGAAAAATATGAAGTCTTAAATTCAAATGCCTGCCATTATTTAGTGAATTCAATCCTTCAGTGATTTGCCACAAAAATCCTTAAAACCACAGATTTTATGAGGAACAGATCAAAAATATGAGGCATAAATTCATAAGTGGTGACACACACACACACACACACACACACACACACACACACACACACACACACACACACACACACACACACTTACTTTTAGGTTATGTTTCTTTTAACATTGATATATTTAGGATTGTTAAACTTACATGTAAATCATTAATTAATTATTGATAAATTTCAAGGTCAGAAATATATTATAAAAATTTACACTTACATGCAACAGCAATACTGGGACTTTATAACATACAGTAGGAAGAATATGGATTTAATTTTCCTATTGCCAGAGCCATTTACTACAATGACTTTATCAGTAATTTACACATTAAAACAAGTAATCTCTGTGGTATCCCTGAAGTCTCAAAACAGCTCACTAAAGTGTAGTGGGTCCTGTCTGATCAGATTAATATACAGTGATTAACTAGAAATATATGGACTGAAAATCTTCCACACAGAGAAATTTCTTACACTGTTTAATTTACACATTAAATGACAGTGCAACCATGACCACAATACAATCATTAAACAAAACAATGGTTGGAAATTACATAATTTCAAGTGTTTCTCTGAAGGACCAGAGGAAAGTAAGGCAGCACAGTAACCATATTACATTGATATGGAAAAAAACAGTCATACTTAGGTTCATAGGTTCATACTAGACTATCTGCCCTAGGGCATTTATAAGCCAAGCCAGAGTGTGTTTGGCTTTCGCCACCCATTTTAAATGAATTTTGCTATGCCCTTTTTCGAGGTTAGTATACTGTGCCTCTGTCTAACAGTGACACAGAAGTGATACCCAGGGCAAACCTATGATCTCTCATCCACTCATCAAGATTCCTCTTGAAGAGAGTGATTGAGGGACTCTGCCTAACCTGGACTGGGATTTTATTCCAGAGTGAAGGGAGCCTCTGGGTTATGAATCTGTCCCTCCAGCATGTCCTATTTATTTCAGTGCTGAGGTTCAAGTTTCTCGAGCGCGTAGCTCGATGGGATTTGGATTTTCTGAGTTGCAGCATGTCCATTAATTCCGGGTTGGACATGGCTTTATACATCAGGCACAGATCGCCTGTGAGCAGGCGGTATGCCACTGAGTAGAGCTGGAGTTTCTTTAACCAGGCAGCATATGGCATCTGTTTGAGCCCTTTGAGCCTCTTGGTGTGGTACTTTTGGGGTCTTTCCAGTTGCTGCAGGTGTCTGATAAGGTACATCCCAAAAGGGGCATTGTACTCAATTATGGGCCTGATGAGGGATGAGAAAAGAGGCACGATGACCTCCCTGATCTAGATATGAATCCCTTCATAATTAGGTGGGCTATATAAAATGTTTTTCTAACCACTTTGGCCACGGGGTTTTCAAATGAGAGATTGCTATCAACTTGGGTCCCCAGGTCCCTAATTACTTCTTCCGTACTTAATGGATTACCACCTATGTGGTAATTTGTGGGCACTTTGTTTTTGCCAAAGGGGATGACTATACACTTTTTGGCGTTTAGCTTGAGGCCATGGCTCTGGCACCAGTTGTCTGTTTCTATGAGGCCCTTTTGTAGGATGCTTGTGTTGGATGGGGAGTCGATTATGGCGCCTAGTTTGCAGTCATCTGCTAACTTGGTCAGCCACAGTCCTTCCATGTTGACCTGTACCTCCGAGAAATATATACCGAACAAGAGAGGTCCCAGGACTGAGCCTTGTGGGATGCCACTTGTAACTGGTTTGGAGTCTGACATGGCTCCAGCAATTCTAACCATGTGGGTACTGTCCTTGAACCAGTTTGCAACCCATCTAGTGACATAGGGGTTTATATTTAAGCTGGTGAGCTTATCTATAATGCCCAAGTGGGGTATTGTATCGAAGGCTTTTGCGAGGTCCAGGTAGGCTGTGTGGACCACCTTCCCCTCATCAATGGCCTTGGTGACTGTTTCAAAGAAATTGACCAGGTTTAAGAGGCAGGATCTGCCCTTAACAAAGCCGAACTGGGTAGGATCCAGTGTCTGCAGGTCCCCAATATCTTTATTTATGAGATCCATGATGATTCTTTCCATAGCTTTGCAGACCAAGCTAGTCAGGCTTATGGGGTGATAGTTTCCAGGATCCGTTGAGGCACCACCTTTGTGGAGAGGGACCACTGTTGCTGTATGCCACTCTTTGGGTACATATCCTGTAATAAGGCTGAGATTGAACAGTAGTTTTATGTTTGGGTTTAGCTCTTCTTGGAGTTCATGTAGGATGCAGCCCGGGACACTGTCTGGTCCCATTGATGCTGTGTTTTTTGCTTTGGAGAGGGCGGCTCTTACCTGAGCATCTGAGATGTCAGGGGGGGCAGCACTCTGCTGGGATAGATATTTGCCCTTTTGGTGGGGAGGGGGGGGGAGTTTGCGCTGAACCTGTCAGCTAGGATGTTGGCAATGTCTGTGGGTTCAGTGTATTTTTTGTCATTTTGGACTAATTCTGAGCATATCTGGGAATTCCCACCCAGGTTCCTAACATAACTAAAGAAAGTCTTGTAATTATCCTTAGTGTCCTGTGCAATTTTTCTCTCAAAGCTGGCCTTAGACGATTTTATGAGTGCCCGTAGTTTTTTGCTAATACTGATCAGAGATGCCTTCCCTTTTTGGGATTTTGCTCTATCATGTAGTAGCTTCCTCCTTCTATTGTATAGTTTTGTTTATGGCTGGGGTCCACCAGACAGGACGCCTGCCTTTGGTGGATTGGGTCTTCATTTTATTTGTGATTGCATGATCCATGCATTCCTGAAGGTGTTCATAGAATGCGTTTATAAAGGTTTCTGTGGTCTAGGCCGTATTTTTCACAGGCCCGGGAGCTTTGAAGGATTCCACCTCAGTTTTGAGGAGTGTGAAATTTGCTTTAGAGATGTTTTTCACTGTGGTTTTCTGGCCAGGGGGTGAGGTCGGGATGTAAATATCCAGTGAGATTAGTTTATGGTCTGATCTTACCAATGAGGGATACACTTCTGGTCTGGAGCACAGAGCCCCCATGTTGGTGATGATCAGGTCCAGTATGTTTTCCCCTCTTGTGGGAATAGTAACAAGTTGTTCCATAGCATTTGAGTTTATAAATTCTAGGAACCTTTCGGCTAGGGTGTTGAAGCTAGAGTAATGCTCCCAATCTATGTTTGGGTAGTTGAAGTCGCCCAATATAATGGTGTTTGGAGAGACCTTCATATTTTCCATTGTTCTCAGGAAGGCCGAGTGGGGTTCCTGGGTTTAGGAGGGTGGTCTGTAGCAGGCTATAAACTGGAAGGCAGTTTTACCCACTGTTAGTTGCACATGGATAGTCTCTGATGCTTCGTGCTGTGCCACCAACCTGGAGGTGTGGGTATCTTTGACGAATATTGATAATCCCCTTCCTTTTGTGGTTCGGTCCAAGTTTTGGGGCCAAAAAGCATGGTATGAGGTATAACCTGGTAGTGCTGGAGTGCTCTTGGGAGCCTTGAACCAGATTTCTGTTACTGCACAGATATTGATGTTCTCCATGCTAAGGAGAGTTTCGAGTGTGTGCATCTTGAGGTTTAGACTTCTGGAGTTGAGTAGCATTACTCTTAGTTTCTTATCCCTTGTGATACCTATGGAGGTGGGTTTGTCTTTTGAGCCTTGCCTAAAAAAGGTACTATGGGGGTAGCAAGAGCCTTTGCCAATATTCAAAAGCCCAGGGGTGACAGTTGCAAGCTGTCCCTAGCGAAGCATTGTGGCTTGTCGAGCATGTCATCCCAGGCTGACAGGCATTGGATCCCCTTTGAATGACACCAATACTTAAGCCAGTTGTTGAAATTGATCATCTTGTCTTCATATTGTGGCATCATTCTTGGTGAGGGTAAGATGCTACTCAAGGTCAGGGTCATACCAGCCTGGGCTACATGCTCAGAGAGCTCCTCTATGTCTCTTTTCATGTAGTCCAGGGAGGTATGTCTCAGGTCATTCACACCAGCATGGACAATGACTGAGTCATATTTATACTTGCCTCGGAGTGACCTGAGTGCTTGTGTTATGTGGTGGATCCTAGCGCCCGACAGGTAGCTCACCGTGACCTTCTCCTTGTTCAGCCTGGTGAGTGGGACGTCAGTGTGCCTGATGATAGAGCCACCTATTACAAGTGTATCAGTTGTGTTGTTTAGCCTTAAGGGCTATGACTGCTTGGCACACTGGCTTTGTGAGCTATGTGTTGCACGTGTTTTGTTTTGGGGTAGCGGTTGCTTGGGTGTCTGCTTTGGAGGTGTCTGCTGCTTAGGCAGATTTTTATTTAGAGCCTCCGAGTATGTTTTTGTGAGTTTATGTGTTTGGTTTGCTGTCGTGGTAGGTCTATGTGAGACTGGAATTGTAGTGAGTGTGGTTTCCTTCTCCTCCTGACTGGTTATGCCAGTACTGAGTTGAGAGAGCTTAGCCTCCAGTTTGGCTATATGGTTGCATCTCTCACATGTGTTGGAATTTGTTGGGAGGAGGAGAGGGTTGTCTGTGTACATGAGGCAGTTGTAACATTGCCTCAAGATTCCCAGATTCACCAGCTGGACCGGAGAGGAGATTGACAACTGACATTTGGACATGCTAGAATAGTATTGGGAATTCCTTTATAATTGAAAAAAGGGCCAATGGGGAACAAGGTACTCAAGGGCAGTTTGTGAGGGTGTAGTGCTTTTAATTTTTTAGTGCTGACTTATATAATTGCTTTAGTGAGCAAGTGCCAGGCTTTCGAGTAGAAATAGGGTGTTTATTATGAGAACTAGATCAGTTCTAAGGTAAAAAGTGAAGAGCAGACTTTGTGGAGCTGAGAATGGTTTAAACCCAATTAAGCGGAGCTGTCCGATGCTGCGCTATGCGCAAAATCGCACAAAGCCGCGCCAAAGCGGGTTTTATACAAGGGGACTTGAAAGAGCTACAAAATGGCCCAAAACGGCCAATAGACTACCAGATTCTTGTGCTGGGAACACTCCTCCAGGGATAGATAGGCTGCTCTAAACTCCCCACTGCCACTGGTGAACAAAGAAGCCTCCCTTTATCCAAGAAAGGAAATGGGCAACACAGGAACTTTCCAAAAGTCCAGAATACAGCAAAGCCTGTATTTGGACTACTCTAGGTCAGGAAAGACGGGAAACAAGGATCATTTGTTTGTTTTTTTTTTTCCAACAAACAGCAGGAAAATGCAATAAATATGTAACACAGACTAGCACATTTGTGTGTGTAGCCTCAACAGGTAAATGCAACAAACAGGACAAACTTTAAAAGTGCAGGTGCAAAAACAACTTTAAACAGTTTAAAACAGTTCAAGAAGCAGAAATACTTGCAGTGTAGCCAGATCAGACAGTCACCCAGGTAGTAGCAGGAAAAAAATACTTTTATCAGGTAGTTGCTCTTTTAGCCTCTCTGCTGCTAACACCACTCTGCAGGACCATGAGGAGCTTGGCTGGGCAGTATCAAGCACAAAAAATAGCCAAAGTGGGATTTATATAGGGGACTTGAAAGAGCTAGAAATTGGCCCAAAACGGCCAATAGACTATCATATTCTTGTGCTGGGAACACTCATCCAGAGATAGATAGGCTGCTCTAAGCTCCCCACTGCCACTGGTGAACAAAGAAGCCTCCCTTTATCCAAGATCTATTTATCTGATTACACATGCCCTTCTCCCTGTTATTCATTCTCCAACCTGTAACCAACAAGGTACACACACATGCACACACACACACACACACACACACACACACACACACACACACACACACACACACACACACACACACACACACACACACACACTTCTTTCATATCATCAAATTACACAATAAACTTTGCTCATTTGAAGGCTGGCATCTACATCATGCCCATACCTCTCAATCTCTTAGTACAATAAATCTGGACAAAGCCTATCATAATGGGGGGAACAAAGGCCCAAAAATAGGGGGGGACACACACAGAATAAATAAAATGAAACAACATGTTCCTACTTCAGCCAGAATCCTGAGGTCTGCAGTACCGAGGACTTCCCAAAAGAGAACACCACTGTGAAGTGCTAGCTCCATTTTAATGTGGGAACACTGCACACAAGTGCTAAGTGCTAGATTCACACATCTTCTGCAGTATGACTTTGCCGAGATCCATTTCAATAAAAAAACAAAGAGAATGCCACTCGCAAGTGCTTGCAGATCCATTTGAAAAATGTTTCCTGCTAGCAGATCCAACGGAAATGCATATCAGCCAGAAATGTGTGCAATGAGCCCTTGAGCTCAATTCCAACAGGCTGGTAGCCATGACGGTAATGACATCAGATGAACAAATGGAAAAAATAAAAACAGCTGGGAAAAAAGTTGGAAATGAATGGGTGCCACTTGGGAATCATGGCACTCCATTATTTGGACCCGAAAGCTTGGTAAGAAACGAGTAATTCGGTACAGTTAGGAGGTATGGTACACAACCCTGTTAAAATGCCAGGTTTTTGTGATATAAAAAAATGAGACCACAATAAATCATTTAAAAACTTTTACCACATTTAATGTGACCTATACCCTATACAATTCAATTGAAGAACAAACAAATCTGTTAGGGGAAAAAATATAAAAAATAAAAAACATGCAATAAGCTGGTTGCATAAGTGTGCATACCCTTAAACTAATACTTTGTTGAAGCACCTTTTGCTCTAATTACAGCATTTAATTTTCTTGGGTATACACCTGCCATCAGGTAAAGAAACTCTGATTAACCGCAAATAAAGTTCAGCTGTCCTACTAGGATTTTATGGACATTTACTCAGTTGCCTGCTACAACAAAAGCCATGGTTCGCACAGCTTATAAAAGCACCAAAGGGATCACATTGTTGAAGGGTATCAGTCAAGAGATGGATACAAAAAAATTTCCACAGCATTGGATATACCATGGAACACAGTGAAGACAGTCATCAAAAAGTGGAGAAAATATGGGACAACAGTGACGTTGCAAAGAACTGGACATCCCTCCAAAATTGATGAAAAGACAAGATGGAAACTGGTCAGGGAGGCTGCCAAGAAACTTATAGCAAGACTGAAGGAGCTGCAGGAATTTCTGACAAGAACTGGTTGTGTATTACATGTGATAACAATCTCCCATATTCAACATATGCCTGGCCTATGGGGTAGGGTTGCAAGACAGTAGCCTTTTTTTACACAGAAAAACATCCAGGCCCAGCTAAAATTTGCAAAACAATACATCAAGTCTCCCAAAAGCATGTGGGAAAATGTGTTATGGTCTGATGAGACCAAGGTTGAACTTTTTGGCCACAACTCCAAAAGGATCACCAAAAGAACACCATCCCCATGGTGAAGCATGGTGGTGGCAGTATCATGCGTTGGGGTTGCTTTTCTTCAGCTGAAACTGGGGCTTCAGTCAAGGTGGAGGGAATTATGAACAGTTCCAAATACCAGTCACTTCTGGCCCAAAACCTTCAGGCGTCTGCTAGAAAGATGAAGATGAAGAGGAATTTCAACTTTCAACATGACAATGACCCCAAGCATACATCCAAGTCAACAAAAGAATGGCTTCATCAGAAGAAAAAAAGAAGTTTTGTCTTACCATAATGTTCCATCTGTGTTGTTCGTCTTCATTCATTCATTACTGATGGGTGTCAGTTCCATTAGCGGAACGAGTCGGCCTTATACCAAGCTTGTGCCAGACAAATACTCTAGAGTTAAGCTTTACCCATAGTTCCCTTCTCCCACTTACCTCAGATTGAGTTTGACTGTGATAAGAAAAACAGAGGCTATTTCTGAGCAACTTCCCTAAAGTGATATTTGGACTGAAACAATCTCCCAGGAGCCTCTAGGAGGGGGAAGGAGGGTGGGATGTAATGAATGAATGAAGATGAACAACACAGATGGAATGTTATGGCAAGACATAACTTATTTATCTGATGTTGTTAATCTTCATTCATTCCTTACTGATGGGCCAGAGTCCCTAGCTACCTTATACATTTTGGGTGGCCCTTATGGAAGAATATTCTTGAGCACCATCGAACAAAAGGTAGCTCTTCCCCTGGAGACCAGATCCAATTTGTAATGAGAGATAAAGGTATGAGGAGTGGCCCATGTTGCAACTGCACAGATATCTTCTATGGATGCCCTTGAATGAAGAGCTATTGAAGCTGCCACAGATCTGGTGGAATGTGCTTTGATTTTGCCTGGTATAGGGGTTTTTGAACGTTGATACACCAGGAGTATACAGTCTCTTAGCCATTTGGATAGAGTTACTTTAGAAATAGCTTTTCCCAATTTTGGCCCTGAAGAGGATACAATTGATCTGATTTGTGGATTTCCTTTGTTCTGTCAAGATAAAATCTCAATTGCCTATGTACATCTAACAGGTGAAGGCAATATTCTGCTTTGTTTGAGAAATTAGGGAAGAAAACTGGTAGGTCAATAGACTGGTTTACTGTGAAATCTGAAACAACTTTGGGTAGAAAGGAGGGATTTGTCAAAGTGATACTCTGTCCTTATGAAAAATGATATAAGGACTTTTAATACATAGGGCCTGAAGCTTGGAAATACGTCTAGCTGAGGTAATGGCCACTAGGAATAAGGACTTCCAGGATAAGAATTTGATATTGCAGGTAGCAGATGGTTCAAAAGGGTTGTGCGTTAAAGTATGAAGAACTAATGTGAGACTCCATGGTTCAGTGGGTTCCTTAATGGGTGGTCTTATATGAGATATGCCTTTTAGGTAAGTCTTGTAGAGATGATGAGAAACTATAGAAGAGTCCTTGAAATCATTATGAAAATTGGAGATGGCAGCTAAGTGAACACATATGGTTGATGCTGCAGCTCCTCCTTTAAAAAAAATTGACAAATAATCCAAAAATGTATTAACTGGAGCTAAGGATCAAGTTTTCTTTACTCGGATCATATTAAGAATTTTTTCCACTTACTACGGTAAATTTTCCTGGTGGATTGTTTATGCGAAGCCAGAATAATGTCACAGACCAGGAAAGAAAGATTGTCCTGCCTGGCAATTACTGTAAGTGGAGAAACCAAGCCATCAGCTTGACGTTCGGGTGAATTAACCCTTGGGGGTGAGAGATCAGATTTGGAGGTGGATCCAGGATCCATGGCTTGTCTAGCAGGTGATTCCAAGAAAAGGGGAATCATACTTGACGGGGCCAATAGGGTGCAATGAGGATCACTTTGCTTTTCAACTGGAGGGCTTTCTCCAGAAATTTTGAGATTAGGGGAAGAGGGGGGTAAGTGCATAAAAGTCCAGTGGGCCAATCGTGAATCAGAACATCCTGCAGGGGGATCAGGGCAAAATAGTTGCTGCACTTGTGGTTTGTTAGGGAGGTGAAAAGATCGCAGCAAGGCTGGCTCCAATGGCTGAAGATCCTCACCATTATGGTTTGGTTGAGAGACCACTCATGAGGCAGAAGGATACATCAGCTCAGTTTGTCTGCAATCACATTGGAATTCCCAGGAATGTGCGCTGCAGTCACTAAGTGGTTGGAAGCTATTGCCCACTGCCACACTCTCATGGCCTCTCGACACAACAGGTAGGACTTTGTTCCCCCTTTTTTGTTGATATACCAGACAACTGCCATGTTGTCTGATTGAATGGCAATTGTTCCAGCTGAAAGGACAGAGTGAAATTCCTACAACACTAGAAGCACTGCCTTCAGTTCTAGTACAATGATATGCAGATTGACCTCTATGGACAACCATGTGCCGTGGACAGTCATTCCCTGAAAATGCCCCCCCACCCTATCAGAGAAGCATCCGTGGTCACAGAGGCCTTGGACTGAGAAGGGGAAAAAGGTCAACTCCAAAGATCTGCATCCAGCTTTATCCACCACAAAAGTTCTATCTTGCACCATTCTGTTATCCGCATTTGATAAGATAATGGATGATGATTCGGGTAATACTGAGACAAAAGAAGCCACTGAAGGAGTCTCCTGTGTAACCTTGTGAGTGGGACAATGGTGACTGTTGCAACCAATGAACATAGAAGTTGAAGGACCTCTTGAGCCGAGGCCATTTCCTGACAGAGTATCATTTGGAGTTGAGCCCTTAGTCTTTGCAATCTGTGATCCGGAAGAGACACTTGGCAAGATTGGGTATTGAAAACTGCTCCTATGAAATCTAAGCTCCGAGTAGGAGTCAGGTTGCTTTTCTCCCAATTTATAGAGATTCCTAAGGTTTTTGTCAATGTCAGGGTGTAGTTCAGGGCTTTTTCCAGGAGACGATTGGTGGGGGTGGTGTGGAGCCAATCGTCTAAGTATGGAAACACTCAAAATCCTTGTGAGCTGTAACCACTGCCATACATTTTGTGAACACACTGGGGGCTGTAGAGAGTCCGAAGTGCAGAACCCAGAACTGGTAATGATTGGCTCCTAGCCGGAAGCAAAGGAAATTTCTGGAGTGCTTGTGCATTTTTATGTGGTAATGCACATCCTGGAGGTCCATAGAGCACATACAATCATCCTTTTCCAAGAATGGAAGAATGGACTGAACTGTGACCATCCGGAATTTTGTTTGGGTGATAAACTTGTTCAGAACACTGACATCCAAAATAGGCCTCCAGTCTCCTGTCTTTTTTGGCACTAAAAAGAATCTCGAGTAGAATCCAGATCCCATTTGGTCTGGTGGGACTGTTTGGATTACTCTTTTTTTTTGACACAGCTTTTTTATCTCTATGGCTGTTAATTCCTTTTGACTGGGTGGAACATTGGGAATATGTTTTTGTGGATTTGGAAAGGAGTTCAATGTAATTTTGTAGCCTCTGGTGATTATCCTCTGCATCCAAGAATCTGTGGTTATTCAATGCCAGACCGTTTGGTGCAGGGAAAAATGTCCCCCGACTGCTTCCAGAGGAAAGCAATAGGGCTCCTCTTCAGGAGCACTGATAGGGCTGTCCAGAGAAAGAATCTCTGGACCCCTGATTGCACGGGCTCCCCCCCCGCTTCTGTAGGGGCATCTTCCATTAGAGTTACCCCCTCTGCCTCTGGAGGAGACCTCATCACGTGTGTCATGAAAAGGACCCTGAGACTTTTTGTACCACATTTTTCCACTCCGCTGGTTCCTGGAATAAAGACACTGGGGGGGTGGAAAAACATACACCTACAGCAGACAGGGTGTTTCCATCCTTCTCATACCTGGCTAACATGTCTTTCACTTTAGGGCCAAATAGGGAAGATGCTTCCACAAGAGCATTAAGTAAGGAAGACTTAAAGGGGTCCGCAAACTCACACAGGTGCATCCAGGCATGACATCTCATGACTATGCCTAAACCATCAGCTCTAGGCACCTCTTCTGTTGCAAGGGATATTAACCGCATGGACAAGTTAGATACAAATTCCAGGGTAGCTAGCTGTGAGGCAACTTTGTCGTGTACCTCATCAGACACTTGTCCTGCTAAGGTTACAGATAGTTCAGAAACTAGATCTCTTTGGAGCCTAGTAAAACGTGCCAGATAGTTCATGGAGCTAATAGCAAAGGTCGATGATTCAAACACTCACTTCCCTAGTCGATTCACTACCCGGGACTCCCTATTAGGTGGGTGGACCATCTGGCTCTCTTCTGTGAGCTCCTTTCTCATAGCAGCTATCACCACCATAGTGTCCACTAGAAGGCCCTTAGACCAGTGTGGGTTCTCTTACGGGGGTGATAAAATTGTATCTGGTCTCTTTGGGATTGCTTCAACAGTGTCAGGATTCATCCAAGCCCTCTGCACCATAAGTTGGACCAGCTAGTCTGCAGGTGGGGTCACCCAAGAGGTAGAAGGTCGAGCAGGAAAAGCCTGCAGAAAGATGGATTCCTCGGATGACTGGTTGGAGGGGTTGCAATCACCCCTCTGTTTTAAGATTTCAAGGATGTCTCCAAAGGAGACATCTTCAGGGGGTGACTGTGGGGACCCTTCCCCTTCATTGTAGTCCGTATCCTCAGTGAGAAACTCCTTGGAGGATTCAATGTGCTTCCTCTTTCATGATTTCTTCCTAGGTCCTTCTTCGGGAGGGGGTTTCTGTAGAGGACTCAGAAGAAGGGGCAACTCCTGAGGCTCTTGTGCTCAATGTCCCATAACGGTGGCTTGTGTCAGTTGCGGCTGAGAGGGAAGAGTCAATGGGTAGTCCAACATCGATGGTTTGCCAGCAGTGACAAGTGCCCTCTCCATCGCCTGGAATGCAGGCCCATCTGAAGCGGGTTGGGAGCCCAGAACCAAGAACAACCTCAGAACCGGGTTCACACTCCAGTGAACTGGTCCTCAGGGATGGAGTCTCAAGAGTAGCTGGTACCGTGATAACCCCTGGAACTGAGGACAGTGCCGTAGAAAAAAATCAGAGCCACTCCCGGAACCAGAGAAGTTGCAATTCAACCACAATCTTGAGAAAGCCTCGGTTCTGACTGAAGGCCAAAGGGTCCACTCTATAACCGCGGTGAGGTCCACCAGTGGAACCATAGTCATCTGTATCAGAACAGACATTGGTTGCAGGGTCTTCAATGCCTGCTCCAAGGTTGAAGGAGGAGAGTAAGCTGAAGTCCTTGAAGAAGTACCGCCAACTCCTAATGGGAGGGGGGTTTTGGATGGTGTAGGAATCTCTTTAGCCATAAGCAGCTGATCAACAAGACATCAAGATCTGAAAGGCTCCTGGTTGATCTAGTGGATATTCCAGAGGGGGAGTCAGGTCGCTCTAGGAAGGGGCTGAACTGCTGTGCCAGAAAAGGAACCACCTTTGGAGAATATCCAGTCCGAGGCTCCAATGGCACCAAAGTCTTGGTGGAGACTTGAGTAAGAGGAGTCAGTTTTTCTATGCTAGAAAAGGTTGTAGATGATGCTGTGGTAGGTGCCAAAGGTAAATCTTTGGATGGCACCAGGGGAGACATAATTTGGAGTTGCATTGTTGGTGCCAAAGCTAAATCACTGGATGGCACCAGGGAGGCAAAATTTGGAGTTCCATTGCCAGTGCCATAGTGTTCGGTACCGAAATGATAATCAGTGCCAGTGGCACAACTTTAGTAGACGGCACCATGAAAGGTGTTGCAGCGGTCATTTTCAGTGCAGTAGCCACTTTTAAAAGTTTAGACTTAGGTTCGCCTAATTTTTCACTGGGTGAAGATGGAACCAAGTGCGATCTCTTTTTATGTGATTTGCTTGGAGAGGGTGAACCCTCTGGTGCAGAGGTAGCCTCTGAAAAGGGTGTTTTAAGAAGGCCTTTCAAAATAAGTTTGTTACATCTCTCATTAGGGGTTCTAGAACTGAACCCACAGGGAGGCTGAACAGTTAAATGAGGTACATTTAGACAATAAACACAAGATGTGTGAAAATCAGAATTTGGCAACTTACGGCCACACTGGTCACATTGTTTGAAACCAGATGTTCCCTTTTTTCTGACATGACTACAGAGATGAATGATAGAAAAATATATATTTTTAAAGAACAAAGAAAGGAGGGGGAGGGAATACCAATAATGGTATTAGAGAAATTACCAGAAGGGTAAGGGAGAGGGGATACCAACAATGGTATTAGAGAAATTACCAGAAGGGTAAGGGAGAGGGGGTACCAACAATGGTATTAGAGAAATTACCAGATGGGTAAGGGAGAGGGGGTACCAACAATGGTATTAGAGAAATTACCAGAAGGGTAAGGGAGAGGGGATACCAATAATGGTATTAGAGAAATTACCAGAAGGGTAAGGGAGAGGGGATACCAACAATGGTACTAGAGAAATTACCAGAAGGGTAAGGGAGAGGGGATACCAACAATGGTACTAGAGAAATTACCAGAAGGGTAAGGGAGAGGGGATACCAACAATGGTATTAGAGAAATTACCAGAAGGGTAAGGGAGAGGGGATACCAACAATGGTATTAGAGAAATTACCAGAAGGGTAAGGGAGAGGGGATACCAACAATGGTATTAGAGAAATTACCAGAAGGGTAAGGGAGAGGGGATACCAACAATGGTATTAGAGAAATTACCAGAAGGGTAGAGGAGAGGGGATACCAACAATTGTATTAGAGAAATTACCAGAAGGGTAAGGGAGAGGGGGATACCAACAATTGTATTAGAGAAATTACCAGAAGGGTAAGGGAGAGGGGATACCAACAATGGCAATAGAGAAATTACCAGAAGGGTAAGGGAGAGGGGATACCAACAATGGTATTAGAGAAATTACCAGAAGGGTAAGGAAGATGGGATACCAACGATGGTATTAGAGAAATTACCAGATGGGTAAGGGAGAGGGATACCAACAATGGTATTAGAGAAATTACCAGAAGGGTAAGGGAGAGGGATACCAATAATGGTATTAGAGAAATTACCAGAAGGGTAAGGAGAGGGATACCAACAATGGTACTAGAGAAATTACCAGAAGGGTAAGGGAGAGGGGATACCAACAATGGTACTAGAGAAATTACCAGAAGGGTAAGGGAGAGGATACCAACAATGGTATTAGAGAAATTACCAGAAGGGTAAGGAGAGGATACCAACAATGGTATTACAGAGATTACCACAAGGGTCAGGGAGAGCGGATGCCAACAATGGTATTAGAGATATTACCAGAAGGGTAACGGAGAGGGATACCAACAATGGTATTAGAGAAATTACCAGAAGGGTAAGGAGAGGATACCAACAATTGTATTAGAGAAATTACCAGAAGGGTAAGGGAGGGATACCAACAATGGTATTAGAGAAATTACCAGAAGGGTAAGGAGAGGATACCAACAATGGCAATAGAGAAATTACCAGAAGGGTAAGGAGAGGGATACCAACAATGGTATTAGAGAAATTACCAGAAGGGTAAGGAGAGGATACCAACAATGGTACTAGAGAAATTACCAGAAGGCTAAGGGAGAGGGGGTACCAACAATGGTATTAGAGAAATTACCAGAAGGGTAAGGGAGAGGGGATACCAACAATGGTATCAGAGAAATTACCAGAAGGGTAAGGGAGAGGGGATACCAACAATGGTATTACAGAAATTACCAGAAGGGTAAGGGAGAGGATACCAACAATGGTATTAGAGAAATTACCAGAAGGGTAAGGGAGAGGGGATACCAACAATGGTACTAGAGAAATTACCAGAAGGGTAAGGGAGAGGGGATACCAACAATGGTACTAGAGAAATTACCAGAAGAGTAAGGGAGAGGGATACCAACAATGGTATTAGAGAAATTACCAGAAGGGTAAGGAGAGGGATACCAACAATGGTATTAGAGAAATTACCAGAAGGGTAAGGAGAGGGATACCAACAATTGTATTAGAGAAATTACCAGAAGGGTAAGGGAGAGGGATACCAACAATGGTATTAGAGAAATTACCAGAAGGGTAAGGGACACAGGATCCCAACAATGCCAATAGAGAAATTACCAGAAGGGTAAGGGAGAGGGGATACCAACAATGGTATTAGAGAAATTACCAGAAGGGTAAGGGAGAGGGGGTACCAACAATGGTACTAGAGAAATTACCAGAAGGGTAAGGGAGAGGGGGTACCAACAATGGTATTAGAGAAATTACCAGAAGGGTAAGGGAGAGGGGATACCAACAATGGTATCAGAGAAATTACCAGAAGGGTAAGGGAGAGGGGATACCAACAATGGTATTACAGAAATTACCAGAAGGGTAAGGGAGAGGGGATACCAACAATGGTATTAGAGAAATTACCAGAAGGGTAAGGGAGAGGGGATACCAACAATGGTACTAGAGAAATTACCAGAAGGGTAAGGGAGAGGGGATACCAACAATGGTACTAGAGAAATTACCAGAAGGGTAAGGGAGAGGGGATACCAACAATGGTATTAGAGAAATTACCAGAAGGGTAAGGGAGAGGGGATACCAACAATGGTATTAGAGAAATTACCAGAAGGGTAAGGGAGAGGGGATACCAACAATTGTATTAGAGAAATTACCAGAAGGGTAAGGGAGAGGGGATACCAACAATGGTATTAGAGAAATTACCAGAAGGGTAAGGGAGAGGGGATACCAACAATGGCAATAGAGAAATTACCAGAAGGGTAAGGGAGAGGGGATACCAACAATGGTATTAGAGAAATTACCAGAAGGGTAAGGGAGAGGGGGTACCAACAATGGTACTAGAGAAATTACCAGAAGGGTAAGGGAGAGGGGGTACCAACAATGGTATTAGAGAAATTACCAGAAGGGTAAGGGAGAGGGGATACCAACAATGGTATCAGAGAAATTACCAGAAGGGTAAGGGAGAGGGGATACCAACAATGGTATTAGAGAAATTACCAGAAGGGTAAGGGAGAGGGGATACCAACAATTGTATTAGAGAAATTACCAGAAGGGTAAGGGAGAGGGGATACCAACAATGGTATTAGAGAAATTACCAGAAGGGTAAGGGAGAGGGGATACCAACAATGGCAATAGAGAAATTACCAGAAGGGTAAGGGAGAGGGGATACCAACAATGGTATTAGAGAAATTACCAGAAGGGTAAGGGAGAGGGGATACCAACAATGGTATTACAGAAATTACCAGAAGGGTAAGGGAGAGGGGATACCAACAATGGTATTAGAGAAATTACCAGAAGGGTAAGGGAGAGGGGATACCAACAATGGTATTAGAGAAATTACCAGAAGGGTAAGGGAGAGAGGATACCAACAATGGCAATAGAGAAATTACCAGAAGGGTAAGGGAGAGGGGATACCAACAATGGTATTAGAGAAATTACCAGAAGGGTAAGGGAGAGGGGATACCAACAATGGTATTAGAGAAATTACCAGAAGGGTAAGGGAGAGGGGATACCAACAATGGTATTAGAGAAATTACCAGAAGGGTAAGGGAGAGGGGATACCAACAATGGCGTGTGAAGCAATATCTCAAAAAGGGTAGCAAAAGAGCAGTACAAGAATTAACAAAGGTTTCCAAGGAAAAGGGTAAAACTAGTGACTAAATGGAAAACTGAAAAAGATTCTCAGAAATACTAGAAAATTTTCTTTACCTAGGCTTAGTCAAGAGCTGGCTTGACACGACTTTTTGGCAATGTGGCAAATGAGATCTGGGGTACCTGGGAGAAGGAGCACTATGGGTAAAACTTAGCTTGAGAGTTTTTGGCTGGTGCGAGCTTGATATAAGGCTGACTCAGTCCAGAGGATGGAACCAACACCCCTCAGTAAGTAATTAATGAAGATTAACAACATCAGATTTAAAATTTTGGAATGGCCCAGCCAGAGCCCAGACCTTAATCCAACAGAAAATCTGTGGGGTTACCTGAAGAGGGCTGTTCAGAAGCGATACCCTCACAATCTGACAGATTTGAAGCACTTTTGCAAGGAAGAGTGGGGCAACTATTGCCAAGTCAAGATGTGCCATGCTGATAGACTCTTACTCAAGAAGACTGAATACTATAATTATTAGTATTAGTTTAAGGGTCTGCACACTTGTGCCACCAGCTTATTGTATGTTTTTTTCCCTAACAGATTTTTTTTTCAATTGAATTGTACAGGTTATAGGTCACATTAAAGGTGGGAAAAGTTTTGAAATGATTTATTGTGGTCTCATTTTTTTATATCACAAAAAACTGGCATTTTAACAGGGTGTGTACACTTTGCATATCCACTGTATATAAAGCAGACCATTAGGTGCAGACACAATAGTAGTATGAAATTTAAAATTCAAACCAAAATTTCTCTGCATGAATTAACATATTACATGTACTTATAGGTTTGAATAAAAACTGCAAGTTCAGGTGCAAAAAGGTTGCTGAAGAAAGTAAAGTTGTGCATACTTTTGACAATGGTAGACATCTGAACAAAAGTCACTAACAGATGTCATAAGCCCTTTGTTTTTTTTTTTCTTTTTTGTTGTGCTTTTGTTCAGAAGAAGGGGCACCTTATCAATTTTAATTTTCTTTATGAGGTCAAATACTGGTCTTGCATTTTCTTACTGGTCTTGCATTTTCTTTAGAAGGTTATATCTGTAAGAATGTGAGACATTCCTATATCTAGATTTGCTATACTCCTGCTCCTGTTGTTACAGCCTCACACTATAGTGGGTGTGTAGCAGATAAATGCCACAATCAAAGCCAGATTCTAATAAATCTAAAAGTAACCCTATTTAACATTAAGTCTCTCTCTGTCCATCTCAACTATTGAGTCATCCACCCTCACGGCAGATCTAGGATAGCAAAGTTTCCGCAACAGTCAAGCTTCTCCCACCAGCTACCAAGTAAGCCTGGAAAAAGGCTTCAGGTTTAGATCTACCAGGTCTACCCAGGAAGGAGTGTGACAATTTGGATAGGGAATGCTGGGATTGTTATTGAGACACAGAGGAACAACAAGAAGCTATAATTAGAGGGGTCTATATTAGAACATCGAAGTTTCAGAACTTTGAATGTTCTAATATTGACCCCTAATAAGCGAAAGCTGAAAATAGCTATGTTTCAGAAAACCGAATTCTTTCCTAGGGAAAGAATTCGGTTGTCTGTTCCTGTCGCTTTGCTATTTTCAGCTCTGCGGTGGAAAGTTACGAGTCGGGTTCAGGTAAGTGTGCAATTGTGTGGACATGAGGGTTAGGTAAGTTAGGGTTACGGCACGGGTCAGGTAAGTGTGCGAATGTGTGGACGTGAGGGTTAGGGCGCGGTAGGTGAGCTAGGGTTAGGACGCGGGTGAGGTGTGTGTGCGATAGTGAAGGACCTTAGGGTTAGGGTTTGGGTTAAGGTAAGTGGGTAGATAGTGGTGTATGTACAGTTTAGTGTAGGTTTAGATGTAAGATTTTAGGGGTATGTGTGTGGATTGCTGTTTGATGTATGTGTTTTGGAACAGTAAATTTTTTCCCAAGGAAAAAATTCACTGTTCTGAATTTTTGATGTTATCAGTTTTCGGTTACTAGGGGACAATATTAGAACATTCGAAGTTCTGCAACTTCGATGTTCTAATATAGACCCTCATAATAGTACACACTTTGGAATCTTATATCGTCCTCTCCATCTGCCTCAACTACTGGGACAAAATCTCCAGCTTTATTCCTGGGTGTCATCATGACTGATACCCCTGATAATGGAAGAACCAAAGGAAGTTCCGAACCTCAACATGAGATCAAGCTTGTAATGTTTAATGAGACTAAGCACTGTTGACTAGGATGCTGCATCACAAATATATCCAGAGTACTTGAACTAGCCTATGGATGTTGAGCTAGAACTTGTGAAAGTGTTTGGGTCTTGAGGGTAGAAAATTGTCGTGAGAATAGACAAAGGACACGCAATATGAGAGCCATCTAGATAAAGTCACTTTACAGACCTTACTTCCTTGTCTTGCTTGAGAAAAGGATAAAACAAGTTGGTCATCTTTTCTAAACACTTTGTCCCATGAAGGAAGAGCCTGACATGTCTATGCACATTCAAAATATGTAGTAAGAACTCTCCTTTGTTAGACTGGTTTTGGAAGAAAATTGGCAGATGAATAGTTTAGTTGTTTTTGAGGGTACATTAAGCATACAGGTAGGATTTGGATTGAGAGACACTAACTTTATGAAAAATCATACATGGTGGCCTACTAGATAAGACAATAAGCTCAGGTATTCATTTTGCTGAAGTAACTGTTACAATGTGTTCCAGAAGAGGTGTTCCAAGGAGCGATTCGGAGGTGGGCTCAAATAGTAGTTACATAAGAGCTTGAATTACAAAAGTTAGATCCCAAGGTGAAGTGGAGTTTTTATGGGTGGTCTAAGAATAAATTTGCCTTTCAGAAAGACCTTGCATATCTTTAGAGGCACTAGAGATTTAAGAGTTGAATCACAGATAAAAAATTTAAAATAGCTGCTAAATTAACTTTGATAGTTGAATAGCTGGAACTCATGTCAAACAGGTTGGCTAGGAACTGCAAAACAGAAGAATATGGATTCAATCCTATTTTTTTCTGCCCAAAGTGAAAATCTTTTCCATTTACTCAATTTTCTGGGAGACTACTTTTGTGAAGCAGACAGACGTTAAATACTCTCAAAGTTAATGTTAATGTTAATGTGGCTGTCACTAGAATTAAAGAAACCATGAGGTTAGTATGAGGGAGTTGATGTACAGGTGAGGCAGCCTGGATGTCATACCTCTCAACCTCTTAGTGCAAGAAATGTGGACAAAGCCTGATATAATGGGGGATAAAGGCCCAAAAATAGGGACAGATTTTAAATATTGTTCTATTAGTATTTGAGTTAGCATGCATTTTCTAATAGATATGAAGTCTGAAAGTGTGTGTCATGACTTAGTGACTTCAATCCTCAGATCATACCAGTGATTTGCCAGAAAACCACAAATTTTATAAGGAAAAGACCACAAATATGAGGCAAAAATCACTAGATGGATGAGATAAAATGTCAGTCAAATTATTGGCCGTCACTGGAATTAGAGAAACCATGTGATTAATCTGAGGTAGTGTCTAGTTAGATAGGAGATGAGATTCAGTTGGGGATGTAGTAACCATAGTAACCTTGGAGGTTCCTGCAAACTAGATACTTGATAGAGACTGCAGTGTGTAAGTGGACTGGGATTATCGTATGAAGTGTGTCCACTGTAAAACTTTAATGGGATACTGGGCAACGGGGTCTAACATTATGGAGGCTGTCGTCATGCCCCAGTGTATGTAACACTATGGTTGTTGGATGAGAGCAGTGTTGGAGAATAACTATGACTTGTAGATCAAGGGAAGTCAGCCTTTGTTCCAAGCATCTTGCTATTCTTATAAACTTTAGATGACAGCTTACAAATATAAAGGGCTGAAAAAGCTCCAGATTAGAGTTTTCACCATTTATTGAGATGTTGAAAGACTGACACAAGTGGAGTACATAATCTCTTGCTAATGTAAAGGATTCTGTTTTATCTGAAACAAGCAGCCAATTGTCAAAATATGGGAACACTCAAGGGTCTTTCACCCTAAGGTGTACTGTAATGACTAACATACATGGAGGGATGTGATGAGGCTGATAATGATTGGCTCATACCTGAAAGTGGGAGTGCCTTCTGCATTGCTTTGTAATTTTGATACACAGATAAGCATCCTGAAGGTCTACTAAGCACATCCAGCCCCCTTCTTCCAGAAGTGGAAGGCTGTACTGCACAGTAACTACCCAAAATGTCCTCTTGTTTTATGTGGAGACATACTCAGCTGAGGTCTAGAATGGGACTGAGGTCCTTGGTCTTTGTTATTAAAAAATCTTTCTGGTCTGGTGTGATTTCTTGGATGGCTCAAATTTGTAGGAGCTGAGAAACCTGCTAAACTGCTGTGCATGTTTGCTGTGGTGAATCATCTGGAACAGGTGATATATTTTCTTTCAGGACAGAAATTAACAGCATGATGTATCCCCTGGATATGATGCTTAACATCCGTTTGTCTTTAATGATGGCCAACCAAGCATCTGAGTGATGAGAGATGCCGGTGACTACCTTCAGAAGGGGTTAGTAGGACCACTGTTCAGGACTGCAAATATGTTTCCCTGAAAAGGGACCAAAGATCTGCAGAGCCCCTCTACCCTGGGCATTAGTTAAATAACCCCCTCCACCTCCACAGACTTATCTGAACAGACGTTAAAGGATGAAGGTTGTAACAGTCTTTTGGCTACTCCTCTTTTCCCAGAATAGGACCTTTAAGGGTTTCAAGGCACATCCCAATGGCAGACAGTTTTTACTAATTGCTGACTCTTCATCAAGGTTTCTTTAACTTTTGGACCAGATGAAGATGATCCATTACAAGGGATATTTAAGAAGGATGCTTGGAAGTTGTTAACAAAATCACACTATTGCAACCAGGCATGAGGGTGCATAGCAATGCCGGTGTTTGCTGGTCTATTGACTCCATTATGGAGGAGCCATATGGACAGGTCTGTAATGGACAACTTGGTAGATATCTGAATTTCCATCTGTTTTCTGGTGTCCAGAGCAGGAATCTGTGGTCTGTTCTGCCAAATTCCTCTGGAACCTAGTCATATGTGTAATATAAGTTATTACCCTCAGGGAGAATGTTCCTAAGGTGTAATCTGTCTTCCAAAATGATCCATCTTCCCAGACTCCTTGTTAGTAGGATCTGTCATGGAGTTCTCCTCTGATAGTTACAGCAGCCAAAAAATTAGCTATGATTGAATCAGTGGGAGAACCACTTACTGCAATAAGGTTGGCCTTTGGGAAGTCTCAGGATCATGTCTGGCTTATAGGGTTCTACCACAGCATATTCCCTAGCTCTTTCTGTCACTAGGTTAGATGGACAGCAGGAGAGACAGCCCAGGAAGTACAGGGACCAGCTCTGAAGGTGTCAAACACCACTTCTTATTTGGGGAAGGGAGGTCAGTAGGCCAAGTCCCCCTCAAATGCATCATTTCCATTATTTATCTGAAGGTGGAGTCCTCGGGGGGGGGGGTACATCAGGATCCCTACCTTTCACTGAGGTACATGTCTGGTATGATACCCAATTGGGAATCAATGTGCCTCCTATTGCAGAGACACTTATACTGTGAACCAGAGGGGCAGTCACTTGAGGAACCAGAAGTATCCCTAGGGTACTGATGAAAGACTGGTTCAAAGAGTTTGGAACTGGACTGCCCTTGAGGTCAAAGACTCTTGATGGGCCAGTGCCTGAGAGTGGAGATAAAGCCAAGGGAACATCCCCTTCTTGCAATGGTGGATGGGCGATGATCCTCTTGAAAAAAACGAATGTTGATGTAGATTCTGATGGCACTGAGGATGCACTCCAGCTCCAAAGAAGTGGCAGAAGCTACAGAGTGGTGTACATCTGATGCCAAAGGAAAGGTCTGATCAGAAAAACAGGATCAGAGCAGATGTGCTGAGGAATAAGGACTCCAATACTCCAAAGACATCCTAACAATTTGTCACTGTAGCCAGCACGGAGACATTGGTCTCAATCATGACATCCTAACAATTTGTCACTGAAGCCAGCACAGAGACATTGGTCTCAATCATTTGTCACTGAGACACAGTCGATTAAAAAGGCATTTGAATCAAGTACTTCAGATGAATGCATGAAGTCGAGGGATGGGGTGCCATGAACACTGACATGGGAAGATCTGTCATTGATTTTAGCTGCAGAATCTCCTGTACAGAGATGGATAATGGAGAAGGAGCAACAGAGACAGGAATTGGTAGGTTGACCCTGTCCACCCTAGATGTAGACAGGAATGGGACAGCACACACGTCTGAGCCTTTACAAATGCCCTCATCATTTTTCTTGGTTCTCTTGAACTTTATAGTACTAGCTGGGCCCCAGTGCCCCACATCTATGCCAGGTCTACAGCCATCCTCCTCTCCCCTGGACTACTCCAGTAATTTGATGGGCCTATCATAGAGCCTAATGGCATTCTGGGGACTCAGAAATCTGTTTCCATTGGAAGTTTCTTTTTTTATATTCCCTACCCACTTTTCTCTTTCCCTCCATTGACATTGATCAACTATGTCTGAGGTCAAGTCCTCTCTTTGGACCATGCCTCTTCGAGAGAGTCATTGATAAGTGACCTCCTTCCCAGGATAGGCACACCCATCCCTCTTTGACACTGTGTCACCTGAGCTGCAAATCGAATCCAGGTCAGCTGCTCATAGTCAGGGCTTTATCTCTTTATTCCACTGGGGAGCAAATGAACTCATTATCTGATCCCAATCTATGTCAATTACACTCCTGATAAACCTAATAGATTTAAGTTAGGAAAAAGAGGGTGGTCCTATTCCCAGGAACTTGGGTACCCTTTCCAATGACTGACTGTTCCCAGAGGGCCTTCACCTCTGTGTCAAAGGTCTTAAAGCTGGCTGATCTGAACATCTTGGAGCCAAGGGAAAGTGTACAATAGACTGCCTGGCAAACGTTGGAGTTAAAGATGATGGATGGGAATGACCAAAGTGTCTTTCTTCTCCTGTTTGGTCCTATCCATTTTCTTTTCCTCTTGATTTCTTTTTTTCTGGGCCTTTTGGCTTCTCTCTTTCTGGAAGTTAGTCTGTTGTGATGATGAGTCTTCAGCCACATCTCCCACATGGGCAGGAAGAACCCTTTCAAGATAAATGTGTTCCTTCTGTTTACAAGGGACCTGGGTCTGAAGGATTTGCGTACATCATGTGTTCCTTCTGTTTACAAGGGACCTGGGTCTGAAGGATTTGCGTACATCACATTACTCTTGAAAGTCTTCTGCTCCCAGGCACACTTCACATTGCTCATGTGTGATCTTGGGTGGAATTTGCTGTCTGGACTTGTTGCACTTTCAGAATCCCAAAGCTTTCTCCATTGATGGGAATGATAAAACTTGCAACAATTTTTGAAAAGGAGGGAAAATAGGGAAGAAACACAAGAGAGAAATAAAAAGTGTCTTTAATTACTTTAATTAAAAATATTTTGATAAAAACACTAATATATCAAATAAAACTTTTAAGACTGAGCCCAGTCATCTTATTTCTCTGGGAGGAGTACTGGTTATGCTAAGACATCCTGTTCATAAAGGTCAGTAGCACCATCATTCCTGATGCTGTGTTTGGTTCAAGTCAGATAACAGTGACCACTTCATTCACACTGGAACACCAGTGGATTTTTAGATTCCCTGTAAGGAGGATGTACCATGGAACTTTCCTCTGATAGCTCCTTTTTGGTGACCAGTACAATTACTACAGAATCAGATGGCCCTTGCTCCAATATGGTTGGTCCCTGGGGGGGTCTCAAGATCTTATCTGTCTTGTGGAGAATTGGTCTCACCACATCAGATTTTTGCCATGTCCTCCCCATAACCAGGCAGGTCAAAGAGGCAATCAATGGGTGTGACTACTCAAAAAATATAGTGGACAGCCCTGCAGGACTTGAAAAACACTTCCTCATCCAAAGAAGAGGGAATCAGTGAATCAGCCTCCCCTCTGATGCATCATCTCTATGATTTTTCCAAAACCTGAAGCTCTCAGAGGTGGGTGCATGGGTCCTTCCTGTTCATTGAGGTCCATGTCTGGTGTAATTCTAATGTAGAATCAATGTGCCTCTCAAAATTAGACTGAGGCTGAAGATTTTGGCTGAATGACTCAACACCTGAAAGTGGAGAGAAAACTAAGGCAGCACCCTATTTCTGCATCAACAGATGGGTGATGACCCTCTAGAAAAACTTGAATGCCAATGTGGACCCACACAACACACAGGATGCACCTGATGGAACCATCTCCATCAATAAATGGGAGGCAGCAGAAGGAACAGAATGGTGAATCCCCATTGCTGAATGGCAGATGAGCTCTGGGATTGAGATCAGAGATGACATAATTAGCACTGAGGACCAAATACAGAAAATGGAACTGAGAAGTTTGGCACCAAGTCATTGATCTAAACTATTCAATGCCTAGATGGAGCTGGCTCTGAAGGCTTCATAGTCAGGTGCATCAGATGAGATGAATGGATAGTTATGACTGATAAGGATCCATCAACACAGACATATGACAAACTGGGATGGGTTTCAGCTCTGAGATTGCCAGTACTGGAATGGGTGCTGGAGAAGGATCAGAATAGATGGGCAAGAGTAGGCTTACCATATTTGTCTTAGAAGTAGAGGCATGGGAGATGAAATGACACCCACATATATCTTGGCATTGACAAGTGTTCTCGTTCGATCCCAATCAATGCTGATTACACTCCTGGTAGACCTAAGGCAGAAAACTTGGGAAAGGCCTTGAGCCAAGAAATCTGGACAGCACCCTCATTGTGAATCTGATGCTTGCAGAAATGTCCTTGGAGGGAAACTTAACCAGTACGATAGTAGTCTCATTGTTTATGGCTGTTGTCAGTGAAGGTCTTTCAGCTGAGAGTAAAGATGCAGGCGATGTCTTGGACATTTTCTGAGCTGGGGAAGTAGAGGAAGACTGTGATGAATCTTCCTTCCTTCCCTTTTTCTCTTTTCGACTGACTCTATCCCCATTCGTTCTTGCTCCTTTTCTTTTCTCTCTGGTAGGGTGTCATCTTCGGCCATGTCTGCCACTGTGGTAGGGCCTTTCAAACTTAACTTATTCTTTCTATCCAAAAGAGCTCTGGGTCCAAAGGACTTACATCTTTCGCACTAAACTTGGAGTCGTGCTGGCCTCGGCCACACAACTCAACACAACGCAAAGCTTTTGTGTATCCTCAGGAAAGATTTTGTGCCTATAGTTGGTGCACTTAAAAAAAAATAAGCTTTCTCTATGGTAAATGAATAGGCATCCTTTTTTACCAAATATGGTAAAAAATATACATGATTGTTGGATAAAAGAAACTGAAGTATCCTGGCTAGGATAGAGTAAAAAATTAAAAATTATGAAAATTATGTCAGGAAAATATGAAAGGTAACTGCAATCTTGGGTAGAATATGGATGATTAACAGAGAACAGGAGACCTACTAGAATGAAATAACATACTTTAGAAAAGAACTAAGTTTGAAAGATGTAAGAAAAATATCAAAGAGCCAAGAAAAAAGAAACAAAGCTTTCACTTATTTGGCTAAAACCAAGTGCTGGAGTATTGTGTCTGATATGGATAACAGGAAACAAGATCTGAGTGACAAGAGGGAGGGTGCTGTTCAGGTTTCTGGGCTCAAGGCCTCCCACAGTTTTCTCTCTTAGGTCTACTAGGAGTGCATCATAGGAGACTAGGGGAGCTTGTGTGCTGGTGAAGTCTCTCTGTGGAAAAGTTGTCATCTAGGATTCACCACAAGATAGGATAACCAGTCAGGATGAATAGCGAAGGCAATATAAATCGCCTCTATGAACTTGGTAAAATCAGTACAAGTCAGGCATGGCAGCACACAGCAAAGGTGGACATTGTGACTATGGTCAAATTTTTGGCTGCACTGAATTATCAACAGCATTGTAATGCCGGCCAAAGTTGAAAGAGTGGTTGATTTGGACTTGAGCTGCTTGGTAACTGTTCCACGCTGTGAGTCATTTAATTGTAACTATTTTTTTTTGAGGTAAGTCAACCATGTGGCCCAAATAGAAAATCTCCACATGGAAAATGATGCAAATGTTCTTCAAGATAAGTGTTCTGAAATCTTTAGTCAGACAATATAGTGCAGGGCTTTGAAGTATGAGCCTTTTTTAAAAGTGAATGTAGAAACCAAAATGTCAGGCCTAGGTGTCTCTGATCAGAAACACTAACCCCCAGGATAAGCAGTTTTGTGTGTTTCCTATTTGTATTTGTTCTGAATCTGAAGTTAAAGTTATCAACTGAAGGCATTTTATAGTTGTAATGCTTTTCAAGTGGATTCTGTGCTGTGTTTAGGTGTTTAAATTAGCACCGAGTGTGCTCTTATTTTATTGCATTTTTACAATCTCTCTTCTGAATTTGTTCCCCACTCATGCGCTTTTCATTTATGTTTTTAAGCTTGGAGGCTTTTTAGCTGCCAGCCCAACCTTATGTCTGACCTTGAAAGCTCCTCCCACTCTCATCTGGACTTGAAAGCTCCTCCCACTCTCATCTTCTGTATACTTGTCCCTAGTAGCTCCTCTCAGTCTCATCTCCTCTACTTATCTTGCTAGGTACTGACAGATGAAAGGCCCTCCCCTTAAACTGTTAGTGTGCTTTGAAAATGCCTTAAAGTATGCATTCCTCATTGATGACTTGTTTCCATTTTAACTGTCTTGTAATTATTTGTAGCTAGTTGTTAGATTTCTGGCATTTTTTCACTTTTGACTAACCCGTGTGTTTTTTACATTGAGACTGGGATTGCAATTCTAGTGGGAGTAGAAAGCTGGGCTGGTTTGGCGGAGTTGGGAAACACACAGGGAGCTTAAAGTGAACACCACTTCTTGTAGCTAGTTGGTACCTTTTTATTTTACTTTTGGCTATCCAAAGTGTGTTTTTACATTAAGAGGAATGGGACTGCAATTCTAGTAGCAGTAGAAAGCTAGCCTAGTCTATATGAGTTGGAGAAAACATAGGGAGCCTTAAAGTGAAATTGTTTCATCAGCCAGAGGGCTTATTGGGTCTTTCAGCCAATTTTCTTTGAGTCTATAAATTTAGTGTGTTTCCTCAGTTCCACAGAGCTCAAATGCTTGGTGTCTATGACTGTGTTCTCAGGGTGTTTGCCTTGCATCTGGTATGATATAGGATAAGATAACTTTAAAAAGAAATATTCTACTTTTCTAAGTTATTTCTGAATATTGATGCTGTATTTTCCACATTTCATCACTATAAAGCTCATTTGCTTTTCCCTGGTCTAGCTTCTGTTAGTCTGCTTTGAAACTGCTGCCTTGTCTGCCTTAGAATCACCTAGCAGTTACTTTTAGAGCCAGTAGTTTGATATGTTTGTGGTAGCTTTTCACATTTGGCTAATTCAAGTGAGGTTTGACATTAAGAAGACTGGGGCTGCAATTCTAGTGGCAGCAGAAAGTTAGTCTGGTCTGACTGAGTTAGGAAACACACAGGGAGGCTTAACGTGAGATAATTTCATTGGTCATGGGGCTTTTTAGTTGGTTCAGTCACTTTTCTTTGAATCTATAAATTCCGATGCTCATCAAGCAGTGTCATGTAGAGACACAGGCAACTTAGAAACCTATAAAACTCCCCCTGTAACTTTACCAGGTACTTAGTTGCACAAAGAGCATCTTCTTTGCATGCTGAGAACTGCTGCATGATTTCAGCCATCCCTAGTCTAACTATAGTTTCTACTCACATTGCCCAAGTTAGTCTGCTGTGCCACCCCTTTGTAGTTCACCTAAAAATACCTGACATGAATGGGCACTTTCCCAATTTCTCTGCTGGCAGCTTGGTAGACCTGGACATCCTGAAATAAGGTAGGAGTTGCTTCATGCTTACTGACAATTAACTAATCCTTAGTGAAACAGATACAGTATGTAAGATATGTAATTACACAATATAAGTAGAGGCAAGCCTCTCACACAAAAGCACTCAAAAATAATAATTAGGTTGTCAGTAACATAAGCATTATACTCATCACACACAAGTACTAACCCTACACATACAGCAGCCTTCCTAAATCCCAAAAACCTCCTAGGCAAGCATCCTACAAAAAGAAATTTCAGAAACCCCAAATGCACTCCCCCAGAATAACGCTCAACACAACACATTCAGCGACAACCTTTGGAGCATCAACTCCCATATAAGCCAACAGACTACCCAATATTTTAATCAAAGGAGAAGGCATTGAGAGACATAGAGATGTTCCGCTAACCAGATGGAATAATGACAGAGTCATGGTCAGTTGTCTATTAGGGACCAGGATTTGGAAAATCACCCATGCACTCAAGTCATTAGACCACAAGTATCAGTATGATTCAATCATAGTCCATATGGGCATAAATGACCTGAGACGTACCTCTCCTGGAATATATGAAAAGAGATATTATAAATTTCTCGTAAAGCATATGCAGCGACTAGAGCAACCTCAAAGATTTATTACAAAAAGAATACAATGAGTGATAAGTCTGCCTTATGCAGAGTGGGTTAAAGCCCTTTCCTTCTGTTCAGTCTCCTACAGATTGCTGAGGGGTGATCTATGCCTGGCTTACAAAGCATCCAAAAACCCTGCACTTATGAATCTCCCACATATTTGAAAATCAAAGAGTACCAGAAATACAAGGTCTAGGGACCTGAATTTTGTTTGTGACATAAAACAGAACATGATGGAGAGACAAATATGTGACCCAGTGACTGCCCTTCCTATGGAACAGACATCCCATCCATGTGAAGCTGAGTTCATTCATCTATTGCCCAGTTTAAGCACAACCTAGACAAGTGGATGGGTAATAGGAAATTTACACTGGGCCTGGCACCCATGTCCCATATGGACAGAGGTAGTTTATAAATGCCTGGTTCTCAACATCCTGTTTGGACACAGGAAATCATTATTCTTTTGGGAAAACTTGGCTAGGCTTAGAAAGGCCCACTAGGTCATTAGCCTAGTAACAATCTATGAATCTGTGAATGTGTCCCAGGTTGGTATGTGCATGGCATTAAGCAGCATTCTACCTTCAGCAAGGATGATGCTATAATACAAACAAAAGAGGACTGAGTTCAATTATTGGCTTAGTTTCAGGTGTCATTTCAAGGGGTACAATATTTGTCAGCACTTGTCCCCTCTAGACTTTTGAATATTGGCTAAAACATTGCCCTTCCCCATAGTGCATTTTTAAGGTAATGCCAAAGTGGCAGACCTTCCAGTGTAACAAAACTAACCCAAGGGAATCTAAAGGTGATAGTCCTCAATGCCAGGAGCCTAAACAAATTCCACTCCCTCTAGTTTTACCTCACCCGGAGAATGTGGACTTTAGTGCAGTTACTGAGATATGGTTTAAAATCTTGGAGAGTACTCCAGCAGTGCAGGGCTACAATGCCTTCCATACATTCAGGACAGCTACTGCACAGGCAGGGACCGATGGTAGATGTGTCTCAATCTATATCAACAACAAACTCACCTCATGACTAGTCAAACAGGATGATGTGCTTGAGTTTTACCATGTCCAGATTTCCATGGGCAAAGTCTCATATCATATCCTTGCAAGCTATAGGTCACCCTCTATGACCTAAGTAACCCATAACTTGTATTTGGACTTACTGGAGGCTCTCACCATTCAACCCAGTACCATATTCATGGGTGATTTCAACTACCCCACTATAAACTGGGACACTTAACCTCAAACTTATAGGCCCAGAGACTTCTGGACTTTGTAAACACAAACACCTTAGACCAAATAGTCCATACACCCACTAGGGGTGCAAACATACTTAACATGGCACTCACAAACATGACAGAACACTGTAATAACCTCCCAGTGTAGTGTTCTCTCTGGTAAGGTCAGACCACAAAGCTATGTCATAATAAAAATTCTGTGACCCCGACTAACCCCATAACATTTAGGAACTGTTCTAAGGTAAACTTTCTATTACTAAGTAATATTCTGTTAAAATATTAAGCCCCACAAACCCAGAAAACACAGCTGCCTATACAGAATTGTTCACAGAAACCCTGTACAAGCATGTCAATAAATGCATAGAGACATCTGTGCCTACCTGAAATAAGCCAAGAACTAACTGAAAAAATAAACTTCCTTGGTGGAATCCAAAAGAAAAAAAATGTCATAGCCAAGATTAGGAAGTACTACATCCAGCATAACAAAAACACTCTCATCAAACTAAACAAAATTAAGTCTACTAAAGCCAAATTTGAGGTAAAGATGGCCTCCCATGCAAACGTCAGCCACAAGGCTTTCTTTAACTATGTCTAAAACCTCAAATGCATCAAACAGCAATGTGCAAATCTAACTGAAAATGGAGCCACCTACATATAGCCAGAAAATGCAGCAAACATACTGGCTAGCAAATTCAGCTCCAATTTTACCCTGTCTGCACAGCCACATCCCAGGAAATCTAATCAATCCCCCCAAACTATCACTAGGGAGCAGGTTCTAAATGTGCTCTCTAAGGCTAAAATCACTGCACCGATGGGTCATAACATCCCAGTTTGCCTCCTAAATAGCCTGTAACATGACTTATTGGGACCACTGGCGTCACTGTTTAACCATAGCCTCCAGAAAGGCTTTGTGCCATGTGAATGGAGAACTGCAATGGTTATCGCCTCGCAGAAGGGCGGGCCATCAACAGATCCCAGGAACTGCAGGCTCATAAGTCTGACTTATATAATATGCAAACTCATAAAAAAATATGGCAGTAATTAATAGGAACATAGAAAACATTCAAACACTGGATCCACCCCAGTTTGTTTTTTAAAAGGGCAGATCATGCTTACTCACCCTGGTGGACTTCTTTCAGAATGTCACCAAGAAAATGGATGAGGGCAAAATGGTGCATACTGCCTACCTTGAGCTGGCTAAGGCATTTAATACAATACCTCACTTGGGTATTGTAAAATTCACTGATATAGGCCCTAAACCCATATTTTACATATGGGTTAGCCAACTACCTCTCAGATAGGACCCAGGTAGTTAAGATAGGGGAGACCACCTCTACAAACAAGCTAGTCACTAGTGGAGTCTGTGATGATAGGAGGTACTGCCAGCCATGCCAGGAGAAGAGGGGCAGTGGATGTGTGACGTGCCAGCACAGCTAGCTGGAATTTTGTAAACATTTATGTGTCATTTGCATATCAAACTGATTTGTACAGATGCTTGTGCTGAAAATGTATTTGTGAGGTTTTCTTCTGTTAAAATGTATTAACAGTGTGCCTTGCTGGAAGGAACGGAAATGTACATGCATTATTGTAACTGTTTAAATGTATACATTGTAACAGCATACACTGGAAGTGAAGAAGTTAATCCTAATCCCCCTGACTTTGCAAAATATTCTTGAAATTAAATTACTTTATGGTATAAGTCAAAAATATGTTATTCCACAGTTTTGAATGGAGCCAGAGATGCAATGTCTGTGCTAGAGAATAGCTTGTAGCTCCTGTAGGAAGAAGGGAAGTGTTTTATCATTTTATGACTTCCAGAAGATCTGAGCAAAGCTCTATCTGTGTGCATGGTAACACATAGGTGCTAAAACCCTGTCGGCTTCTAGTGTTGGTGACAGAATGGAAAGCAGAAGTCAGATGACCAGATGTGATGTCATTGCGTAATCACCTCTGAAGTAATATTTAGATATTAGTCGGAAATTGCTCTCAGCATTGTGTATTCTGTCTTGGAACTGACAACAAGGACCTCTTGCCCATCCTGCCTTGTGGAGGTACATAACTTAACTACAGAACAGTAATTCTTTTAGATTAGTCAGGAAAATATAGTGAGATTAGAAATACTGTTTTCCTATAATTGTGTAAAACTTTCCATCAGTGTTAGTTTTAATATTTTCTGTGACTGAAACTCATGTTTTTATTAATTATTATTAAATATATTTAAACTTTTCATTGTGGCTGGTCCTTTTCATGAAACATTTAAGCTTTGAGAGTATTTGCACATATTTATTTGGTGATAAATCTGGCCACTCCTGAAAGCCTTGCCGTTTGGTCAACAATACCATTTGTATTAATGACTGACTGGTGGCAGTGACACTACCTTATAGTCTGTGCAAACTTGATAGAGTGGGTAATCTGCACCATCCTTTCACAGGTGCATGTATGTATGTGTGTGTGTGTGTGTGTGAAAATTAAATCTCAAAGAGTGTGTGTGTGTCAGCCACTTAGGGCAGGGACACAAAGCACTGGTTTCCCAGAGAGAGTTGCTGGAGGGCTTGGCTGAGGACCTAACCCTATAGTTGTGCCAATGGGAAGGCTTACTGAGGGCCTGGAGAGAGACAGACAGAGAAATCCAGACCACAGGCTGTGTGTGTGCCTTGTGTGCTCTCAAGGGAAACTGTTCTTGATGCAGAGAGGTATGCATCTGGAAATACTGAGTGCATCCATTTGTATTCCAAGTGAATGCCCCTCTCCAATGTCAGTGGTGAGGATTCAGGCACCTTGATTACTGGACCAGCATGGGGATGTCACACATATTGGTGACAGTGGCAGGCATCACATATTGGTGGCAGTGGTGGGCATCAGACAGTCTATCAGAGTTCTGTGTTAGGTCCTCCCATTTTTATCTCCTTCTCAGAAGTCAGAGCCAATGTCAAGGGCTTCTGGCTGACCAAGTTTGCAGATGATTGCAAACTAGGAGTCACAGAACCCACCAAGACACTAACATCCTACAGGAAGGATTAACGCAGACAAATGATTGGTGCCAAAGCCATGGCTTAAAACTCAATGCCAAGAAATGCATAACAGTATGGTTTGGGTAATCGGCCACCCTACAAAATTAACTGATCGATAACACACCCCTAAGAGTAGAACCAGTAGTCAGGGATTAATGTACACATATGGATAGTAACCTGGGTTTCAACCAACATGGTCTAAGGTAGTAAGGAAATCATTCTATGTTGTTCAACTTATAAGCAAGGGCATGGCATCTAGGTTCATTGAAGTCATTGTTCCACTGTATTTGGCCCACATAAGGCCCATCATTAAGTAAAACACCCCCTTCATATGTACCTGACCAGGCACATACAACACTGGAACATCATACACAGACGTTCCTCACAAAGAGAATACAGGGTATAAACAGTATGTCCAAAACACCACAGCAACAAGGCAATATAATAAAATACCACAGTATAAAAGTCACTGTGACTTTTATACTGTGGTATTATATTATAAACAGTATGTCCTATAATGATTTTCTCAAAGTCCCATGTTTGTACTCTGCTTTCTACAGACAGTGGAGGTTATCTATGGCCTAGAATACAAGGATCCTTTAATCCCACTCTGATGGGCCTTTTGCATATCTGCAAAATGAATACCATCAGAATCTCACAATGTAGGGATTTAATCTTTGCTTGCAACATAAATAGGACACTTAGGAAGGACAGGTATGTCCCTCAGAGAATTCTCCTTCTCTGGAACAGGCTTCCCATCTATTTGAAGCATGGCTCTTCCCTAATCCTATTCAGGAGAAACCTGGACCAGTGGATGGGAAATTGGGAATACACCCCGGGTGTAACACCCACGTCTCAAATGGATAGAGGCAGCCTGTCAATCTTGACCCAGCTTACATATACCCCTTAAAATAACTGCTATGGCACAAACTTGTGGGATACAATTGGGATGACTGGCTAGACTTATAAAGGCTCCAATGGTCATTAGCCTAGTATACATCTATAAACCTGTATATTCCCTCTTACAGTGGGCCTTCCTGTGCACCTGTGGGAGTGACTCCAATTACGAAGCCCTCTGGAGAGCCAATAGGAACTATTTTCTTTGGTGTGGGTCACTGTAACAATGCATTTTAACATTCTGGTACAAGCAGTATATGTTGATCTGTGGGAAATGACAATCACAGGCTCTCCAAAAGCTGAGCCAACCCAAAACCTGTCCTACCTCAGTGCTGCACATAGTAGGGTATGATTATAGTGCACCTTCTTTTTTTTTTTTCGTATTTGCCATACAAAAGGGGAGCCTACCACCATTTGATTAAAGGTAACTACAGGAATGCCATCTTCCCAAATTCATAAGTCCAAGAAAAATATTTTTACATTCATCAGCTCTACTGTAAGACTATAGATGTGCAAGACATTTTCACCAATGCTGGTTGCTTATCTTTTTTCCCAAATGTGCAACTGTGAGTAAATATAAATAAATATGGGGACATCACAGGAGCAGCTTTGCAAAACAACACATTGCACTTAATGGTGTCTGCAGTTTTTGCAGGTTTTTAATGCTTCACTTACCCAGCATGTTACAATAGGATTTTGCTTATAATACTTACAATGGAACTGAACATATACAACATCTGGCCAGTCACTCATACAAAGCCTTTAATTTTCAGGTAACCAATTTTTATTTTGTGACAGAGTCTGCCCTTTTGCTGGCACATTAAGTTGTCTGAAAATCTATCATCCACAAAATGGCTTCTTTCATTTTTGGTACCTGCATTTGGATGGACTGAGTCAGAATCACTGCAGATAACCTTGCCATGAATAAAGGCTTTGTTCTAGAGACAGTATTCTGTTATGAAGGACTGGGTAACATGGTTTGTAGATTAGGACTTCTAACTCTGAACATTTTCTTATTGGGGTAACAACATAAAAAGTGTTTTCAGAACAGTTATTTTACTTCTGTTTTATCTGCTGGATCAAAGGAGGGAGAGAGAGTGCCATTGTTAAGTAAACTTACCATAACAGTAGATGGACCACAGTTGCAGTAGCATGTTACTTGCTGCACCGGCCAGGTTCTGAGAACTTTGGACACCCTCCCAGATACTCCAACTGCCAGGAGCACAAGAGGTAGTCCATATAAAAGACAGTTGGAGTGCCACAACACTTCAGAACATTTCTTTTTTACATACGAAGGAAGCAAGAGCTCTGAATGCTTGTGCTAGCAAATGAAATGAACTAGAACTATGTACAAATGGGCAAAAACAAGCACACTCTGGGAACACAAAAGAAATCAGTAGCAGGAAAAGGGGGTTGGAAGGAGGGATGGGTAATTCAACTGTGATTTTTTTAGAACATTTACTGTTATGGTAAAATCTGAAGTTTTTAATCTTTGTTTTATCCTTGACCAATGGGTTCGGTTCCGATCATCAGAACCATCTTGGCCATTTTACAGCTCACACAGACCACCAACTTTTGAGCTTCAATCCTACCCACAATGCATCTTTCCCAGTTTCCTCAGATCTTGTTTGCCACTTTACTGGACAGATGTATTCGCCTTCGCTCTGGAGCTAAGTCAATTTATTTACTGATGTTTACTTGTCTTCTGCTAGTCTAACTTAACTCTGCCTTTTTCTCCTACACTAATTACTTGTGTAAATTCATTATTACCATTGATGGCATTCCCCTCCCTTTCTGTACACTTTATGTACTTCTTTCCTACCATTCCTGGTAGATTTTTCTCCCTTCCGTACACTTTGGTGTACTATTTCCTTCTATTTCACTAGTTTAAAAAATTCTAACTTTATCTTGTTTGTATTTGTCTTTGTGTCCTTACGACCTGTAATTGCTCCATTCCCTTGACGCATGTGTGTGTGGTTAGAGTGTCCTTCTTGGTAGTATGCCTGACAAACCTAAGGGCCCCTCTGAGTTTAAAAAATGTCAACAGTGTGGCCACAAAATTCCTTCTTCAGACACGCTCATTGTGTGTCTATTGTTTGGGATCACATCACCTGCAGGAAGAGTGCAGTATTTGTTACGGCATCAGTCACCAAGCCTAAGCTGAAAAAAAAATAAACTCATATTAAAGGGTTTAATTCCTACTACTTTCAATGAGACTATATCTGCTAAAGAAATTAAAACTGATATTTGGTCTCCTTCCTCTGGTAAGGCCAAAACAGAGAAGCATTTCTAAGCCTTCTTCTTCAATGACTATTAAGAAAATGAAATCGGTGGTGCCAAAAATTTCCTCAGCTCCAATGAATATTGATACTGTGGTGTCTGCACCAACATCCTCAACTTCATTCAAACCTTCGACGCCAAGGGCTTCGCTGCAGACTCAACTTGATAGCTCAGTTCCACAGATCCAAACTTCGAGCAATGCTTCAGTGTTGACTGATTCAGTGCTGAGCATTCCCACTTGGTATGCAGCTGTCTATATTCCCCATCTACCAATCCCTTTGCTGGGGAACTACAAGAGGTCTTGCTACACAAACCTAAGTCTCCTTCTGTATCTTCCATCCATTCCACCAAAGGCCTGACAGAGATGGACTTGGAGAGACTGGTTGAAAAAGTTTTATGGGCGAAAGGAATTTCAGGTGTTCCCTCAGCCCTGACACCTTTGGGTGCTGAACATTCTTTTACCCCACTGACTACTCCCTCCTCTGATGTCTTGGTGTTTTCATCTTCAAGTGGTCCAGCATCAGATGCATTGATTCCGACAGTCACTGTTAGTTCTGCACAAATTCAAGCGCCAAGATCTTTGGTTATGTCAGATCCGGAGACCTCCCAGAGCAATAGCTGCCTTGTCTGCACCGAGGGGCAGGAGTAGACTCCTCTTTTTTTGCAGCCATCCCTGCACCTTGGGGTTACAGCTAGGGTTAGCTTGGCAACAGCTTCTGTTTCGGGGGCTGTCTCGTCAGAGCGGGGAGTGACCACGATTCCAAGGAAGTCTATCTTAGTTCTGAGCTCCCCTCCTTCAGCAAGGTCAGCCTTCAAGGCCATGGAGAAGGCCTTGGCTGCCTCAGTCACTCATTTGCCCTCTTCTTCATTGAAGCATGTTCCTTCCTCTAGTCCAGTTCTCCAGCCAACTCCTCCACAGGGACAGTGAGTGCTAAATCTTCAGGACACTCAGATTCAGATTCTGTCTTCTTCAGATACTTCAGACAATCCCCCTTGGGAGGTCCTTATGAAGAAAAATGCAGGACACGTGTGGCCACAACAAATATGGTTCCCCTTTCTCTGGCCTTACCTGATAAAAACACCTTGGACTCTGGATCCAATTCTAGACCTCCTCTCTCATCCAGAGATCCTGATTCACCCAAACTTTCAGAACCTCAGGCTGACAGCATGGTTCCTCCAGTTCTGCTAATTGCCAAGCAAATTACCCTTCCCTCTCCAGTACATAGAATTTTACTAGCCTCTCATAAGCCATACATCCTCAAACTCTATGAGTAAATGGAAGAGATTTACCTTTTGGTCCTGCAAGAGGAATACTGACTCCGTTACAGCATCTATCAAAAAGATTTTATAATTCTTATCCTCTCTTTTTGATGCTGGAGCCACACTTTCTACTATTAAAATTCAGCTGGCAGCAATTTCAAACTTCCAGAATGGTCTTGGCGATAATTCCCTAGCTTCTTATAAGTTATACAAAGCATTTTTTTAAAGAAACTTTTTTGTTAGTCCCCCCCCCCCTTTATAGGATCCTATTCCTCCTTTGAACCTTACTCTAAAATTACAATCTATTGTTCAATATCCCTTTGAACTTTCTGCCGAACGTGACCTCAAATACTTATTCTGGAAAACCTTATTCCTTGTGGCAATAACTTCTGCCAGAAGGATTTCAGAATTACAAGTTTTACTTTGCAAGCCGCCATACTTGATTTTTCATAAGGGCAGTGTTGCCTTAAGGACAAATCTCTCCTTTCTTCTTAAGGTAGTATCAGACACTAATATTAATCAGACTATTAATCTTCCAGTATTCTTTCCAAATTTTACTAATAAAGGAGAATACGCCCTTCATTTGTTGAATGTCCATAGAAAGTTACATTTTTACCTGCACAGAACAAAAGATTATCAAAAATCAGACCAATTGTTTGTATCCTTTTCAAGTACCAAAATTGGTGGACTAGTCAGCACAGTAACCTTAGCCAGATTGCTAAATGACTGTACATCCTTTATTTATGGCAAAAAGAATATTGATTTGCCTAGAAGGGTAAAGGCTCATTGTACAAGATCCATGGCTACATCAGCAGTTTTTCAATCTTAAGCTTCTTTGGATGAAGTTTGTGCAGCAGCTACTTGGCCTCTCCATCGTACCTTTATCACTCATTACAAATTGGACTTGGTCTCTAGGGGAAGAGCATCATTTGGTTCAATGGTGCTCAGAAATGTACTTCCTAGATTCTGCCCAAGATCTAGGTAGCTGGGGATTTTGTCCCACTGGTCAAGGATAAAATAAAGATTGACAACTTCAGATAAAGAAGTTATGTACTCACCATAATGTTCCAGCTGAGTTGCCCATCTTCATTTTAACCTTGACTTCCCTCCCTCCATTCCCCAGCCCTGCTAAAGTCCTTTGGTGGAAAGGACAGAACACGTTCCTCCTTATTTCGCTACTTTGATATAGCAGATATGGTTTCATTAGGCTTCCTCTCCTTATGTCTATTTAGCTCTAATCTGCAAACTTGATCTGAGGTAACTGGGAGAGATGCATTATGGGTAGGGTTGAATCTCGAGAGTTTTTGGCCTGCACAAGCTGTAGAAATGGCTGAGACGGTTATGATGCTTGGAACCGAACCCACTGGTCAAGGATAAATGACAACGAACAACTCAGATAGAAAGTTATGATGAGTACATAACTTTTTTTTACTTATGTGACTGTATTATGTTCATTACATGGATACGTGATTCATTACAACATTTACTGTTACGGTAAATTTACTTACGTGACAGTATTATGTTCATTACATGGTATATGATTCATTAGAACATTTACTGCTATGGTAAATTTATTTACGTGACCGTATTGGATATGTGATTCGTTAGAACACTTACTGCTATGGTAAATTTACTTACGTGACCGTATTATGTTCATTACATGGATACGTGATTCATTACAACATTTACTGTTATGGTAAATTTACTTACGTGACAGTATTATGTTCATTACATGGATAATATATCTGTAGTACCTTAAGCTAGTTGGATATATTAACATAGCTTAGTTAGGGAAAGAATAAGGGGGATGAGGCTAATAGCTAAGACCTGGACAATGGTGCTAGCAAAACCTGTTCTGGACCAGGAAAAGAAATCCAGTTTGTAGTACTTTGAAAAAAGTATGCACAGAGGACCAAGTTGCTACCTTTAGAATACTTCAAGTCCATTTCCTTTCCAGAAAGCCAGAGAAGAAGCCATTGCCCTTGTTGGACAACTCTAACTCTGGCTGTAAGTGACTTCTTATCGTGAGTATAACAAAGTAATAACCTGAGACAACCATACAGAAATGGTTAACTTTGTCAGTACTTGTCCTTTCCTCTACCTTCATATGAGACCAACAGCTAGTCAGCTTTCCAGAAACATTAAGCTTTGTCCAGGTAGTATCTGAGCTACCTATGCACATCCAGAGTGCAAACAGTCCTCTCTTCCTTCTTTGTTTCAGGAAAGAAGGCTGGGAGATTAATAATCCAAGTTAAACCCTTAGGCAACTTAAGCCATGATGTTAGGACTTTGTCTCAAAGAAAGCCTGCCCTTGTGAAAAATAAGGTAGAATTGGCTCACAATAGGGGCTTGTAACCTAGAAACTTGCCAACAGAAGTTACAGCGGTACAGAAAACAGTTTTCCATGTTAAGAGGCTCAAATCAGCTGTTTTTAACGGAGGACAGAGTAGGCTTCTCTAGCACAAAATTGAGATCCCAACAAGAGCCAACTGTTTCTTAGGTGGTCGAGTATGTAACAGCCCATTCAAAAACTGTTTAACTTCAGGATTGTTAGAAAAGGAGGTTATCTAAGGACAGACAAGCAGAAATGGCTGACAAATATACCCTGACAGAAGAGTGTGATAAACAATAAGGACAGTAACTCACACAAATAATCAAGAACTGGTAATAAATAGGTATGTAAAGGGTCCTAGTTTTTTGACTGGCACCAAGTAGAAAATATTTTCCACTTGCACATATATGATTTTCTAGTAGCAGGCTTCCTCCCTTCCTTAAGTACTTGGCTCTACATCCTTAGAAAAATGATGCCTAAGAGGTATCTAAATTCTATCGTCCAGGCAGTTAGTTGAAGAGTTTCAAATTAGTGTGTATCAAACTTCCCATCTTGCATGAGTAAATGTGATCTGTGGGGAAGCTTGCGGTAAGTGCCTTTGACCAGACTGAAAAGAAGAAGAAAGTTGCCTTGGCCAGTATCGATTCACGACAACAACTTTTTTGGAGAGTCCTTCTGGATCTTTAGAAGAACCTTGGTAATTGGTGAAGAGGGTGGAAAAGCATACAGGAACACTTCCATTCATGGGAATGAGAAAGCATCTATCTTCCAGGCCTGACTGAAAGAAGTCCTGGAGCTGAATTTCGGGTCTACTTTATTTCATTGAAAATTCATTTCACTGAAAGTCAGTTTCCTGAGACCAATTCACTGAAAGCTCACTTCACTGAAAACTTATTTCACTGAAACTCATTTTGCTGAAAGTTATATATGGCCTTTTCCCCACTGTAGTGTGATCCTGGAGTTAGTATATAAAGTAAGGGGGGTGTGGGCTTAGCCCCCACATATTGTAAACATTTTAAAGCTTACAGATGGATACTTAGAAATGCAATGAATAACTCTTTTCAGAAGACAACACATAATCAAACTATGTGGGGGGCTGTGCCCCCCACACCCCCTTACTATATACTAACTCCAGGATGACACTACAGTGGGGAAAAGGCCATATATAACTTTCAACAAAATGAGTTTCAGTGAAATGAATTTTCAGTGAAGTGAGCTTTCAGTGAATTGGTCCCAGTCATTTGAGTTTCAACGAAATGAGTTTTCAGCAAAATGAAGTAGACTCTGAATGTCTTTAGTTGTCTATCCTAAAGGGAAGCAAAAACATCTATTTGAGATGTTCAGCCACAGTTGGATTAGTTCTTAGAAGTCCCCAGGATGAAATTTCCACCCGTGAGGAACTATCCTAGTCCTGCTGAGCTTGTCTGCAATAAGGTTTTAGAATGTATGAAGTCTGAAGAGTCAGACTGAGCTGAATTGCTACTCCTGGCCAACATAGTCAGCTTGCAAAGAGGGTAGGATCTGGTACCCTGTTTACATTATGTACCACATCAATGTGGTGTTGTCAGTCTGGTGCCCCCTGTTTACATTATGTACCACATCAATGTGGTGTTATCAATCTGGTGCCCCCTGTTTACATTATGTACCACATCAATGTGGTGTTATCAATCTGGTGCCCCCTGTTTACATTATGTACCACATCAATGTGGTGTTATCAATCTGGTGCCCCCTGTTTACATTATGTACCACATCAATGTGGTGTTGTGAGTCTGGTGCCCCCTGTTTACATTATGTACCACATCAATTTGGTGGTGTCAATCTGGTGCCCCCTGTTTACATTATGTACCACATCAATGTGGTGTTATCAATCTGGTGCCCCCTGTTTACATTATGTACCACATCAATGTGGTGTTATCAATCTGGTGCCCCCTGTTTACATTATGTATCACATCAATGTGGTGTTGTGAGTCTGGTGCCCCCTGTTTACATTATGTACCACATCAATTTGGTGGTGTCAATCTGGTGCCCCCTGTTTACATTATGTACCACATCAATGTGGTGTTATCAATCTGGTGCCCCCTGTTTACATTATGTACCACATCAATGTGGTGTTGTGAGTCTGGTGCTCCCTGTTTACATTATGCACCACATAGGTTCATAGGGTGATACTAGGCTATCTGCCCTAGGGCATTTACAAGCCTAGCCAGAGTGTGTTTGGCTTTCGCCATCCTTCTTAGATTAGTTGACTGTGCCTCTGTATAGTAGGTCACAGAAGATAGCCCATTCAAGGTTAGTTTACCATGCCTCTGTCTAGCAGGGACACAGAAGAGATCCCAGAGGTAAATTTATGATCTCCCATCCAAACGTCAAGATTCTTCTTGAAGAGGGTCATTGAGGGGCTCTGTCTGACATGGATTGGGATTTTGTTCCAGAGTGAGGGGAGTTCTCTGGGATATGAATCTGTCCCTCCAGCATGTTCTATTTATTTCTGTGCTGAGGTTTAAGTCACTGGAGCGTGCAGTTCTGATGGATTTGGATTTCTTGAGGTGGAGCATGTCTATTAATTCTGGGTTGGACATGGCTTTATACGTCAGGCACAGATCTCCTCTGAGTAGGCAGTAAGCAACTGAGTAGAGCTGGAGTTTCTTTATCCTAACTGCATAGAGCATCTGTTTGAGTCCCTTGATCCTCATGGTGAGGTACTTTTGGGGTCTTTCTAGTTGTAGCAGGTGTCGGGTAAGGTACATCCCAAATAGGGCATTGTATTCAATTATGGGCCTGATGAGTAGAGGGGCACAATGACCTCTCTTGATCTAGATGTGAACCCCTTCATGATAAGGTGGGCTATATAGAATGTCTTTCTAATCACTTTGGCAATGTGATTGTCAAAGGAGAGATTGCAATCTACTTGGGTCCCCAAATCCCTAATTACTTCTTCCATACTTAATGGATTACCACCTATGTGGTAATTTGTGGGCACTTTGTTTTTCCCAAAGGGGATGACTATGCACTTTTTGGCATTTAGCTTTAGGCCATGGCTCTGGCACCAGTTATCCATCTCTGTGAGACCTTTTTGGAGGATGCTTGTGTCAGCCAGCGAGTCGATTATGGCCCCCAGTTTGTAGTCATCTGCAAACTTTGTTAGCCATAGTCCTCCTGTGTTAGCCTGTACCTCAGAGTAATATATACTGAAAAAGAGAGGTCCCAGGACTGAGCCTTGTGGGATGCCACTTGTAACTGGTTTAGAGTCTGACATACTGCTCAGACAAGCTCCACGTGGGTTTACAGAGTGGTCCTAGCAGCAGGGAACTCAGAAAAGCGACTAGCTTCTGGATTTAAGTATCTTTGCTTTTTTTTCACTTGAAATAGCTTCTGTAGCTTACCTTGAACTAGCCTGAACTGTTTTTTAACTGATTGCTGCATTATTTTAAAATCTGCACTTAAAGTTACATTTTAGTCAAATTTGATCGAAAGTTTGCTTGTTTGTTTGTTTAATTTAACTGTGGAGGCTGCCCACTAAAGTGTGCTAGCCTGTGTAACTAATTTATCACTGTTTCTGCATTTTCTGTGCATTTCTACCACAAACAAAAATAATCCTTGTTTTCCCGCCTTCCTCGACTAGTTTACACCAGTTTACAGGCATTGGTGTATTCTGGGCTGTGGTGTAGTTCCTGTGTTGTCCATTACCTTACTTGGATAGAAGGAAGTTTCTTTGCTCACCAGTGGGAGTGGGGAGCCTTGAGCAGCCTACCTGTCCTTGGGGGAAGTGACCTCAGCACAAGAAGCTGTAGTAATTGGTTGTTTGGGACCATTTCCAGCTCTTTTGTAGTTCACTGTTTAAAATCCGCGTTTGCACGGCTTTGCATGGTCGTACGCATAGCGAAGCGCCGGTTAAACAAGGTTAAACTTTTTCTGGCTCCGCCAAGTCTGTTCTTCAAATTTTCACTTAAGGAAGCTCTACTCTTAGTATAACCAGACTACTCACTGTATTATAAGCCTAGCACTTGTTCTCAATACTTCTCTACTAAGTAAAGCACTACATCTACTTACCACCCCTGTGAATACCCACTTCCCTTAAAGGTATACCACTCCCTTATACTGTTCTAGCATGTTGAGTGGTAGATTACTGGCGTCGTCTCCAGTTCAACTGGTCAATCTGGGCATCTTGAGACAATGCTACAATTGTCTCATGTACACAGACAACCCTCTTCTCCTCCTCCCAACAAACACAAATACATGTGAGAGATGCAACTATATAGCCAAACTGGAGGCTGAACTCTCTCAACTCAGGGCTGGCATGACCAGACAGGAGGAAATGGCAACCACACACACAACAATCCCAGTCCCACATAGACCTACCACAACTGCAAACCAAACATAAAAACACAAAGACATACTCGGAGGCTCTAATCAAAAACTTACCAAAACAACAGAGGCTCCCAAAGCAGACATCCAAAAATCCACCACCTCAAAACAAAACGCATGTAACACATACTTCAATAAATCAGTGTGTCGCCCAATCGCAGTCCTTAAGGCCAAACACCTTGCCTGATACACTAGTAATAGGTGACTCCATAGTCAGACACACTGATGTGCCACTGACCAGGCTGAACAAGGAGAAGGTGACTGTGAGCTGTCTATCAGGAGCTAGGATCCGCCACATAACACACGCACTCAGGTCACTCCAAAGCAAGTACAAATATGACTCTGTCATTGTCCATGCTGGTGTGAATGACCTGAGACGTACCTCCCTGGACTACATGAAAAGAGACATAGAGGAGCTCTCCGATTATGTAGCCCAGGCTGGTATGACCCTGACCCTGAGCAGCATCTTGCCCTCACCAAGAATGATACCACAATACAAAGACAAGATGATCCGCTTTAGCAATTGGCTCAAGTACTGGTGTCATTCTAAGGGGATCCAATGTCTGTCTGCCTGGGATGATATGTTGGACAAGCCACGCTGCTTCGCAAGGGATGGCTTACACCTGTCACCACTGGGCTTCCGGATATTGGCTAAGGCTCTTGCCACCCCCATAGTGCCTTTTTTAGGCAAGGCTCAAAAGACAAACCCACCTCCTTAGAAAACAAAAATGAAAAAAAACTAAGGGTAATGCTGCTCAATGCCATTAGTCTAAATCTCAAGATGCAGGCACTTGATGCACTCCTTAGCATGGAGAACATCGACGTCTGTGCAGTAACTGAAACCTGGTTCAAGGCTCCCGGCACTACCAGGCTATACCTCATACCATGCTTTTTGGCCCCAAAACTCGGACCGAACCACAAGAGGAGGGGGGAGTATCCATATTCATCAAAGATACCCATACCTCCAGGCTAGTAACACTGCACAAAGCATCTGAGACCATCCATGTGCAACTAACAGTGGGCAAAACTGCCTTCCAGTTTGTAGCCTGCTACAGACCACCCTCCCAAACTCAGGAACCCCACTCGGCTTTCCTGAAGACACTGGAGAATATGAAGGTCTCTCCAAACACCATTATATTGGGTGACTTTAACTACCCAAACATAGACTAGGAGCACTACTCAAGCCCCAACACCCTAGCCTAATGGTTCCTAAAATTTATAAACTCAAATGCTGTGGAACAACTGGTCACCACTCCCACAAGAGGGGAAAACATATTGGACCTAATCATCACCAACATGGGGACTCTATGTTCCATACCAGAGGTATACCCCTCATTGGTAAGATCTGACCATAAATAAATCTCACTGGACATCCATATCCCATCCCCACCCCCAGCAAAGGAAATCACAGTCAAAAACTTCTCAACTTTATGTGTTTGGTTTGCTGTTGCGATAGGTCTATGTGAGACTGGATTTGTGGTGTGTGTGATTACCTTCTCCTCCAGACTGACCATGCCAGTACTATGTTGAGAGAGCTCAGCCTCCAGTTTGGCTATATAGTTGCATCTCTCACATATATTTGAGCTTGTTGGGAAGAGGAGAGGGTGGTCTGTGTACATAAGGCAGTTGTAACATTGCCTCAAGATTCCCATATTCACCAGCTGGACTGGAGAGTAAACCTGAAACTGACTTTTCAACATGCCAGAATAGTATAAGGAATTACTTTTTGACTTGATCAAAAAGGACCAATAGGGGGTCAAGTACTTAAAGGGAGTATAAGAGGGTGTAGTGCTTTAGTTTATTAGTGCTTACTTATAAGACACTTATCCTAGCTACTGCTGGGTTTTAGAAGGAAAATAGAGTGCTTACTTTGAGATTTGGAACAGTTCTAAGGGAAAAAGTGAAGATCAGACTTTGTGGAGCCGGGAATACTTTAAACCTGATTAAGTGGCGCTGCCCGATGCTGCGCTATGCGCAAAAACGTGCAAAAGAGGGTTTTAAGAGAGGGGGATCAAGGAGTTTGGAATTGACCCAAAATGGCCAATAAAACTACAGTTTCTAGGCAGTAACCACTCCCACAGGGGCAGGCAGGCTGTTCAGTGTTTACCACTGCCACTGATGAACACAGAGACTTCCCTTTAGCCCAAGCAAGCAATGGCCTCCAAGAAACTTACAAACAGTTCAGAACAGCAAATCTGTAACTGAACTTTTTTTTAAATTTCAGAAAGTGGGAAAAAAGCAAGATTTTTTTGTTTTGTTTAAAGATAGCAGAGATACACAAGTAGCAACAAGTTAGAACAGTGCAATAAATGACCCCACACTTGAGTGCTAGGCCAGAGACAGGTAAAATGCAAGTTTTAAGAAAAAAAGGATTTTAAAATAAGTGCAACACAGGAAATGCAGTAAACAGGCTCTAGATGTGTTCTAAATACAGTTCCTAATACAGATATCAAGTTTAGCAAGCTGAAAAATGCCAAAAGTAGGTGGCAATGCAGAAATCTTAACAAATAATCTGAAGAAAAATACTTAAAATCATCAAGGAACAGCAGGATAATCGTCAACAAACAGCAGGATAATCGTCAATGAGCAGCAGGATAATCATCAAGCAGCAGGATAATCATCAATGAGTAGCAGGATAATCGTCAGTGAGCAGCAGGATAATCATTAACAAGCAGCAGGATAATCGTCAATGAGCAGCAGGATAATCGTCAATGAGCAGTAGGATAATCATCAACGAGTAGCAGGATAATCGTCAATGAGCAGCAAGATAATCATCAACAAGCAGCAGGATAATCATCAATGAGTAGCAGGATAATCGTCAGTGAGCAGCAGGATAATCATTAACAAGCAGCAGGATAATCGCCAATGAGCAGCAGGATAATCGTCAATGAGCAGTAGGATAATCATCAACGAGTAGCAGGATAATCGTCAATGAGCAGCAAGATAATCATCAACAAGCAGCAGGATAATCACTAATGAGCAGCAGGATAATCGTCAATGAGCTGTAGGATAATCGTCAATGAGCAGGATAATCACCAATGAGCAGCAGGATAATCGCCAATGAGCAGCAGGATAATCGTCAACGAGCATTAGGATAATCATCAACAAGCAGCAGGATAATCATCAACAAGCAGCAGGATAATCGTCAATGAGCAGCAGGATAATCATCAACGAGCAGCATGATGATCATCAATGCTATGTCAACTGGAACCCTTGAGAAACTCCCCTGCTATTGCTTGGTTTAAGCCTTAGATACTCAGGAAGAACTGCTGGAGCATCTCTACTTTTGAGAAGATGGGGTGAGGAGGCTTCTGCAACTTGATTTGAAACAGACTGAGTAGAAGTTTCTAAACTGTTGTTACAGACTCTTGGCAGCTGAAAAGAGCCTGCAAAGCCAATTATCCAAATATTGAAAAATGTGAATGCCTTGGAGTCTGTCGTAATCAATAATTGAAGCTAGCCATTTTGTGAACACTCTTGGTGCAGCAGAGTCCAAAGGGTAAAACAGAGAACTGACAATATATGCCAGACACAGCAAATCTTAAGAAACACCTGAAATGCTTGGCAATAGGATAGGCATCCTTTAGATTCAGCCTTATCATGAATGCTAGAGGATAAATCAGAGGAGCAATAAATTGAACAGATAACATCTTGAACTTCAGAATCTTAACAAAAAGGTTTAGAAAAGAAAGATCAGCACTGGCCTTCAAGATTTTTCTGGTTTGGGAACAAGAAACCTCCTTGAATAATAACCTTTGCCTATGAAATTGACAGGCACTGGTTTTGTAACTCCCTAAGATATAGTAACATTACCTGTTCTTCCAACTATCTACTGCCAAAATATCATAGGGTTTCTCACATAACCCTCCATTTTAACAAAAGAATTCTTAATATTTGCCTCAAACTTCTTAAATTACTATTGTTTTCCCATCATCAACTCCTCTTACATGGTGACATTCATCCTAATCCCGGTCCCTCTACCCTAAGCAATTATAACCAAAATATTAATACTTCTCCTCTTCTTGCATCAGGTACTAGAACTACCAATTCCCTTCTAATAGCTCACATCAACATTAGGAGTATTAATAACAAAATCCACCATCTTCATGCTCTCCTTCACTTGCATTCATTCGATATATTATGTATAACAGAAACATGGCTAAAACCCTCTACTCTAGACCAGGAAATCACATCATAACGCTATATAAGGTGATACATGCAATAAATTTATAATAATAATTCATATACATCTAAATGATTTTAAAAACATGTCTTAATATTTGTATGATTCAACGTATCTAATGTATTTAGTACTTCTCCTTTGGTTTGCATTTTGTTCTGTGGCTTTAAAAAACCCTTCATAGAGAATGATTAGTTTTAATTAAACTATCAGCAAATTGAATAATTAATCAATTAAATTAATTTAATTAATTAATTAAACACATGCTTTCTGGCTAAGCCTCCCTATAAATATGCTGCTTGTTTTAAATAATATACTGTCTGAAGAAGTGCATCATAGCATACGCGAAAGCGCTCACCGTTTGTCTTTTCTTTCTGAATAAACTGTTTATGCAACGTGGAGAGTCAGAAGTTTTTGTTCTACATTTTATCGTTGGTTTTAACTTCAGACTCTTTAGCTGTTAGAGATCTGTTCCTGTTTTTTATCCGTTTGGTTGTTTTTCGGATCTCCACAGCACACGTTATGGCTAACTTAGAAGTTGAACTGGACTACAACCCAGAACCGAGGAGATTAACCAATGAACAGCAATGGACTGCCATCACTTCATGTAAGTCAAATCCTTTATTGGCTCTGGATTTGAATGTTCCAGTTCCAAATACAATGGATGTTAACACTGATAATATAGAACTTTTCAACTCTAATATGAAAGTGCTTGAGAACGAGCTGTATAAGTTGCAGAGGTTGATTTGGCAACGCAAACACCTAGAGGCGTGCCTTCACTATAAACTGATTCCAAGAGGGATGCGTATTCTTGTTATGCCAACATATGGCGATACGCACCCAACATTGCTCAAAAAATGGCAAGATATCAACATTGAAGCCAGCTATAAACACATGCAGCTTCTCATAGACTATTTCGAACCGCTTGAAAAGGAGCTATTGTCTAAAGTCAATGATATTAATACTGAGTTGCGTAACAACTTTTCCGATCCCTTCTGTACACGGAAACTTGAAAACATGTATAGTCAAGTCAACACCTATGCGATGAAGCTCCAACAGACTAAACTCAGGAAGCTTCAACGTGATTTTAGGGATTTTTCAACGAGTTGTGTGTTTCTTTGGCCGAGGAGGTTTGACAATTACTCTACAAGAGTGAACTCTAGTTCGAATTCAGCGCCGTTGGATCGTACGCTTACAGCGCCAATCCCCATTGGTCCATCGACATCTGAATCTTTGCTTCGCTCAAGCAAAGATACATCTCAAGAATCATTCACCACGCCGCCAGAAACTTTTGCTTCAGTTACCAGTGCAGCCCTCATCTCTACGCCGCTTCCCAACCAAGAAGCGAACAATGCAGCTAAATCTTTGCAATACAACATGGGAGCTATTAGTAAACGGCGTACTGAAGACAACACTCCTTTTTTACCCTTACCAATAAGAAAGCCATCGTTCACGAAGGGAAGAAGGAACAGTTGGGAAAGCAGAAAAAGAAAACTATCCGACGAAGCGAATGTATATCAACCCAGAAGACAGAAGCAGTAAGCACACTTTATTTCAACATGTCTAGCTATGTTTTGAATGATAATGACATTGAATTGTTGAACAATGGTCTGTCATTCATTCCCTCACGAGGAAGTAAATTATCGGACATTTTAATAGACTTACGTTTATTTGCTCGTTCAGTCACTTTGAAATTGCACTTTGCGAAGGATGATAAAACTATTACTAGTAATGATAACATTCCTTTTTACAAAAGTTCTCTTGTACCTGTTATGCCAGCTCACATAGATTCTTTTGTTAAACTATGTGAAATTGATTTTTATAAATATTTTTATAATGGAAAAAAGAAATGTGCTTACTTTAATATGTCAACTGAAACCATGAGGTCGCTACAGAGTTTTAGTTATGATTATTCTTTAACTTTTAGGCCAGTAGATAAAGGGGGAGGCATAGCCATATTCGATACAGCTGACTATAATGTTTTAATGAATGATATGCTTAATTCTGATGCTACTTATCTTTTAATTAATCAAGCTAAGCTTAGTCAAATAATTAAAACTGTCAAGGAAGACCTTTATGACATGCTTATGTGTTATCAGATACCCAATAGTTTATATGAATTTTTTTCTGTTGATACCCCTGTAGTCCCTATTATGAAAGGGCTACCAAAGATGCACAAGGAGCTCAAACCACCACCGATACGCCCGATAGTATCTGGAGCTAAATGGGTCACTGAGAACATATCAATTTATCTGGAGAAAACTTTAAGACCTCTAGTAGATGCCATCCCTACCATCCTCAAAGATACATACCAACTTATAGACTATTTACATTTATTAGACTTTGTTTTTATACAAGATAAACATCTACTCATTACGATGGATGTACAAAGTCTTTTTACTTCAATTCCCAATGATGTTGGGATTGAAGCTATACGTGAATTGCTACAGCATACTCACACAGTAAATGGGAATACAATGATTTTGGTTTGCCAACTATTGGAATTGGTTCTTAGCAATAATGTGTTTGCATTTGGGGGTGACCTATACCTACAGACTTGCGATGTGGCTATGGGGACCCCCTGTGCAAACACATATGCTAATTTAGTTGTATATCACTGGGAATTGAATTATGTATTTCAACATACTTTATTTCGAAAAGTCTTAGTCTATAGGCGCTTTGTGGATGACATTTTAATTGTATGGGATGGCTCTGTAGAGGAGTTTCTTACTTTTAAAACATACTTAGAAACTACTACTACGTTTCTTAGATTTTCAGTTGAAACATCATATTTATCTGTAAATTTCCTGGATGTTAGCTTAAACATTAGGAAAGGGAGATTAGTATCTACCTTATATAAGAAAAAATGTTGGAGGAATACAATCCTGAAATATGATAGTATGCATCCGCGTCATACTTTTAAAGGAATACTGAGAAGTCAATTCACTAGACTATCTAAAATATGTACTGATATAGATGATTTAAAAAGGGAAGCGGATAATATGGTAGTTATGTTCTTAGAAAGAGGTTACGACTATGACTTGCTAATGGAAGTCAGAAATAATATTCTACCTCAAGGAAACTCAAAATTGGAAGAAATAAAAAATAACTATTGTTTCCCTGTTTTCAAAAGTGAAACGTATAATTACAGGGATAGAGTATCCTTCATTACGACTTATACCAATGATTTTTTGAACATCAGGAAAATACTACTTAACAACTGGAAAGCTTTATTAACAGATGAATTTACACTGAAAATAGTAGGTGTTAGTCCACATATAACTTATAGGAGCAATAAAAACTTGAAATCTCCATTATGTGATAGATTACTCCAGATAAATCATGATTCGCAGAATTTGAATAATTCTCTTGGAACCTACCCTTGTCAACATTGTAATTATTGTAAGTTCATTACTAAGTCACAAGATTTTATACATCCAGAATTTAATTATGTTTTCAAACCAAGATTTAGAGCTACTTGTGATACGTCGGGACTAATTTACTTGGCCACCTGTGAGTGCTTTACTGCATTCTACATAGGCCTCACCAAAAGGAAACTTAAAAATAGAATATATAATCACCAATACGATATTAAAAAGAAAAATGAATTAAACGCTCTAGCTAAACATACAATATCTAATCCATCACATACTTTTGTGTTCAGAGTACTACAAACTGTGGAAGCTAATGCTAGAGGTGGTGACTATATAAATTTGATTGAGTTAAATGAGTTAAAATGGATCCTTAAACTTAGAGGCCATTGCACTCCAGGATTGAACAATTACATTACAATAAGATCCTTTCTTAATAATCGGAGATGATTTTATAACCTGATGCATAATGATTCATATACACTGTTCATACATTTTTTATTCTTTATTTTAGGGGTTTACTAAATATATATATATATATATGTTTTTTATACTATTCTTATATTATATTTATATACTTCTGTTTCATCCAGCAGTATAAGGCATTTTTTTCTATTGAGCATGTTAAAATATTATTGAAATGTGGCTTCAAACAAGTTTATAAATATATATATCCATATATTTGTCTATTTATCTAGTTATTTATTTATTTATTCACTTATTTATTTATTAAGCAGATATTTGATTAACTTATACAAATGGATAGATAATAATAACTTATGATTAAATAAATAAATATATGAATTGATTTTTCCTAATTTTTGTTGGTTTATGAAATATTTAACATCTATATGTTTACATACCAACATATCATGGCTGGATGTATATGTTTTAGCACTAAATTTTAGAATAGAAAGGTTATTTTAGATTTCCTTGACACCAAAATATATTGGCTTGTTTTTTAATCCTATTTCACTCTTACATTATTTTATACATATTTATTTTAAGCATATTTATTTATTTATTTATTTATTTCTATTTATATATATATATTCATTATTACTATTTATGGTAATTATTTATTATACATCAAATATCATTTTTTTGAAAGGGTAGAAAAAGTGACGAATATATACCTTACATAACGCTATATAAGGTGATACATGCAATAAATTTATAATAATAATTCATATACATCTAAATGATTTTAAAAACATGTCTTAATATTTGTATGATTCAACGTATCTAATGTATTTAGTATTTCTCCTTTGGTTTGCATTTTGTTCTGTGGCTTTAAAAAACCCTTCATAGAGAATGATTAGTTTTAATTAAACTATCAGCAAATTGAATAATTAATCAATTAAACACATGCTTTCTGGCTAAGCCTCCCTATAAATATGCTGCTTGTTTTAAATAATATACTGTCTGAAGAAGCGTATCATAGCATACGCGAAAGCGCTCACCGTTTGTCTTTTCTTTCTGAATAAACTGTTTATGCAACGTGGAGAGTCAGAAGTTTTTGTTCTACATTAACAAAAGAATTCTTAATATTTGCCTCAAACTTCTTAAATTACTATTGTTTTCCCATCATCAACTCCTCTTACATGGTGACATTCATCCTAATCCCGGTCCCTCTACCCTAAGCAATTATAACCAAAATATTAATACTTCTCCTCTTCTTGCATCAGGTACTAGAGCTACCAATTCCCTTCTAATAGCTCACATCAACATTAGGAGTATTAATAACAAAATCCACCATCTTCATGCTCTCCTTCACTTGCATTCATTCGATATATTATGTATAACAGAAACATGGCTAAAACCCTCTACTCTAGACCAGGAAATCACCCCTCCAGGCTATAACATACTTAGAAATGACCGAATAAAGAAGAAAGGTGGCGGTATAGCCATTATTTATAAATCCAACCTACAAATTACCCAGTTTAAGGAACTTCCATTAACAGGCCCCAAATCTGAAATTTTATCAATCAAGCTACAGATTAACAACAATAAAGCAATCTATTTAATATGCATGTACCTTCCCCCTGGTAATAATACCCAAACTCTAGAAAACCTACTCAGTTCTCTTTCCAACCAACTACCCCAAGAAACCATAATACTTGGTGATTTCAACATTGATTAGAAAACCTGTGCAGCCCAGCAACCTACTAACCATATTAATCTCCATGGTTACTCTCAATTAATAACAACTACAACTAGAATCCATAAACCAAATAAGAAAGAAACAATTCTGGACTGGATTCTAATTAATAACGCCCCCAGCAACTATACTCCAGGGATACTTCCTGACAGTATTAGTGATCACATACTTACATATGTTATCAGACAAAAACTGAATATTCCTAATATGCATAAACTAAGAAGATGCTGCTCAAAAAGATTTTTCAACCCTGATAACTTCCTTACTGAATTACAGGCATGTGACTGGTCACCTTTATCACACCTTGAACTTAATGAAGCAGTTACCTATTTTAACACAAGGTTTCTGCAAATCCTTGACTATCATGCTCCATTCCACTCTACTAGGATAAGAGCCAAAACTGCCCCTTGGCTAACAAAGCAAACAAAAGAAAAAATGATCCTTAGAAATAAAATCTGGGCTAAATGGAAAGCTACCAAATCTCCATCTGATCATCTCCTCTACAAACAGTTAAGAAATACTACCAAGAATGACACTCTTAGAGAAAAAGGAATTTTATCTTCACCTTCAAAAAACTACACAAAATACCCCTCAAAAATTTGGGTCAGGTATTAATAAACTTCTTAAACCAGGATATTCTCCTACTCCTACCCCCTCAGGATTTAACCCTAATACCACTACTCAGATCCCAGATGCCTTTAATAACTACTTTACAGAAGCCATTCTAACCCTAGCCAACTCACTACCAACACCTACTCCATCCTCACAAAATACCTCTCCAGCCTCTACTAATGTCTTTCAAATCCAACCTGTCTCATCATCTATCATATATAAGCTTCTCTTAAAACTAAAACCTTGCACCCCATCCGCTGACCAACTCCCTTCTGAATACTTACAAATTGCTGCAAAAGCTATTTATCACCCAATATCTATCCTGATAAATAGGACCATCGCTGAAAGGAAAATCCCTTCAGTGTGGAAAATATCTCACATAATTCCCCTTCATAAAGGTGGCCCTTCTTCTGAATTATCCAATTATCGTCCTATTGCCTTACTGTCCCCATTAGCTAAGATAATGGAAAGGTGTATACACAAACAATTTCTTAACTACCTTCTTCAAAACAACCTTCTAGCTGACTGTCAACATGGTTTCAGGCCCCATCATAGCACTACAACTGCCCTTATTTCCTTTGCTGACTCCATAAATAAAAATCGAAATAGTAACCGTTTCTCTTCTGCACTATTCATAGATCTATCAAAAGCTTTTGATATGGTTAACCATTACATACTTCTTGAAAAACTTAACATTCTCTCATTAAGCTCACATACTTTACAGTGGTTTAGAAGCTATCTCGAAAACAGGCAACAAGCAGTGCTTTGGGAGAACAACCTATCATCCTTACTCCCAGTAAATGTTGGTGTTCCACAAGGATCTATCCTTGGACCCCTTCTTTTCTCAGTATTTATTAATGACCTTTATTTGAATGTGCCACAAGCAACCTGCATCCAATATGCAGATGACTCAACATTGATCTGCTCTGCCACAAATATTCCCTCTCTCCAGTCCATCACCCAAACAACCTTTCATAACATTGAAAAATGGTTTACACAGCACTGCCTCCTCCTTAACCCCAAAAAAACAAAGCTTCTTCTCTTTACTCCAACTAATAAATCTCCTACACCTTTCTTTACTATCACCTCAGATAATTCTACCTGTATTAACCCTGACAATACCACTCGACTATTAGGTGTAAACATTGACAACCATCTTAACTTTGATGACCAAATTAATAGTACTATTAAAGCTGTTAATAAAAAAATTGGGACACTCAGAATTAAACCCTTCCTTAACCCAGCAGCTAGAAAAACCATTGCACAGACCCACCTGCTTTCCACCCTTTTTTATGCTTCAGCTATATATACCACACTATCTAAAAATAACATCAACAAACTCTCTACCTGCTATAACAGTATAGCTAGATTCATTAATGCTACTCCCCTTAGAACTCATCACTGTCACAACCTGAAACAACTAAATTGGCTAGAACTAAATAACCACCTACTCTACCAACAACTACTTATCATTCATAAAACCCTTCATTTCCCTGATAATACTCCAAGCCTGGCTAGACTTATTTCTCCATATAAGTACCTAGCCACACTTCGTTCTGCCAATAAGTTTCTAGTATCCATAACTAAATCTATCAACAACTCTTAATAGCACATAAAATTTTATATCAACCCTCAAAAACACCTGCTCTTAGCAACCTCTTGACTCCCTATAATAATTTAAAACAACTACGCTCCTCCCAAAAGCTACAAGTTAACATGACCAGAATTTCAAACTCTGCAGGGAACTGCCTTTTCTCCAACTCAGTTGGCAAAATATGGAATAACCTTCCCTTACATATCTCCTCTCTAGCCACTTTTCCTTTCTTTAAGAAGCAACTTCTTTCACATCTGAATAATTTCTGGCTCTGCTCTTGTACCAATCCAGACTAACCTACTTTCATCTTTCAACTATATTTGCATTTTATTTAACACTCCAATCTCTCTCTCAAATCATAAATAACATTATGATTCTACTGTTACTACAAAAAAAAAACATTATTATTTTTATTTTCATGTTTTAATTACATAATTTGTATTACATAGTTAGTATTATCTATTTGTTATTAGAATAGCATCACCTGACCTGAACTAATTTCCTTGTATTATTGCTCTTTGCCTATATCGTAAGTGTTTTTTTTACATGCATTTCTATAAACATGCTTTAATCTGTGGAGCTTTTCTCCCCGGGCCTCCACTGAAAATGGACAATGATCCAGTTGGACTAGCCCGGTCAACAAATGTAAAATAAAATAAATAAAATAAATAAATCATATAATAAAGCTGGGGATGCGCTATTTTCAAATTCCATAGGTAAACAATGGAATCTACTCCCTCAAGAAATAGCTACTCTAGAGTCCACCTCTCTGTTCAAAAGACAAGTCAAAGCACATCTTACTTCTCAATGGCTATGTCCCTGTACCAATCCCGACTGAAAGTATGTCTCAATACGCCTAATTTTTTTTCTTCCTGTTCCCCTTACTGGCCCTACCTGATACCTTCTGGAATTGAGAGTTGAATCTTAAGGGATGCCTTCTATTTCTTATTAACTTTAGTATTTAGTTCTTATTTTTTTTGTATAACTTGACTTATAAGTTTGTAAATGTTATAGCTATCCTCTCTTGTACCTTGTATAATTCTATGAAGAAAAATTTTTTATTGTTATAAATCACTGTGATTTTATCTGTACTGGAGCTTTTCTCCCCAGGCCTCTACTGTAAACGGATATATGTCCAGCTAGACTAGCCCGGTCAACAAATGTAAAATAAATAAATATGATGTGCAGAACGGGAGGAAAAAGAGGATATATAGTTGCGTAAGTAAACTTACCATAACAGTAGATGTCCAAATGATTACTGCTGCAGCAGCCTAAGCTAAACGCTGGCCAGCTTCCAAAGCATCAAGGCATCTTCCACATGCCAAAACAGCTCAGGCTGAGCTAACCAAAAAGCCAGGTTTTGGTGCCAAGCCCTTCAGAGCTTTCATCCCAACTGACACAGGGAGACTAAGCCCAGAGAGGATATTGCTAGAAAAGGAAAAAAAGTACATTGCCACACCCTGGCATTAAAACACACCAAAAACAAAGTGGTTGGAGGAAGTGTCTACTACAGTAGTGATCATTCGAATATCTACTGTTACGGCAAGTTTGCTTACACAACGGTACTATGTCCTTTGTATTGATCACTGCTGCAGTAGCCGATGCTACGAGTAGATTACCATAGCTTAGATCAACTGGGAGGAAGAGGAAGGCCCAGGAGGCATTAGAAGATGGTCCTGGTAAAGCCTGTCAAACCTGGAAAATGAATATAGCTCATAGCACTTTGTAAAAGTATGCACAGAGCACCAAGTTGCTGCTTCTACAATACATGTCCAACCCTTTCCAAAAAGCCATAGATGAAGCCAAGACCCTGGGCACAGTGTGCATTTTACCCTGTCTGAAATACTTTTGTGGTAGGAAAGTACAGTTTTGTACCTACCATAAATGTAGATGTCCGAGAGGAATGCATCTGCAGTCCTTACAAATGGGTTGTCCTGTCGTCAGGCAGCCCTTCGGTCGGCCGGATTCCAAAGTCTGGGTCTGGCTTCGGCTGGTGTCACACTTCACCCGCTGTCATTGCGGCAGTTCTTCGGGTATAAAGGCAGCAGCCGACGCCATTTTCCTCAGTGTTTCTTGCCCCAGATGCCAGGTGCCCTCCTGGATGGCTAAATTTGGATAAATGCCAAACAGTAGAGAGCAAACACACAAAATAAGCATGTATGTACATATATACAAACAAATACACCATAATAGATCCCCCCCAAGCTAGCTGAAGATTGGTAAGTACCCTAGGAGTACCTCAGAGGGGAAGGAGGGTGGGTAATCCTGACTGCAGATGCATTCCTCTCGGACATCTACATTTATGGTAGGTACAAAACTGTACTATGTCCTTCAAGGATGCATCTGCAGTCCTTACAAATGGGTAGAATACCATAGCTAGACTAGGGGAGGAGGAAATGAGTAGATTATGGTGTAGTTAGTATCCCTTGCAAAACAGCAGTGGCAAAACCAGCATGAGATCTAGAGTATAGAGGTAAGTTATAATGCTTGGCAAATGTATGCACGGAGGTCCAAGTAGCAGCCTCTATAATGTCCTTGGTAGCCACCCCTCGTAAGAAAGCTGTGGTAGTGGCTGTAGCCCTTGTGGAGTGAGGCCTGATGTTCTCTGGAGTTTTCTTTCCATGGTAGGAGTAACAAAATCTAATGCAATTTCCTATCCATTTGGAGATTGTCTGTTTAGAAATTGGTTTACCTTCCTTTCCTGTTGCATATGCTACCAGAAGCTGATCAGTTTTTCTATTGTTTTTTGTCCTGTCCAGGTAGTAGCGTAATTGTCTGTGTACATCCAAGGTATGCAAGAGTTTTTCTCCCCTGTTCTGTGGATTGGGGAAGAATGTAGGAAGGTGGATAGCCTGATTTAAAGAGACTCTGGATACCACCTTAGGCATAAATGTAGGATTTGTTCTCAAGGACACACTATCTTGATGGAAGATCAGGAAGGGTTGTACTGCCATTAATGCCTGTAGTTCAGAGACCCTTCTTGCTGAAGTTATTGCCAGCAGGAAAGCAGTCTTCCAGGATAAGTATTGCAATTCTGCTGTAGCTGCTGGTTCGAAAGGAGGTAGAGTCAGTTTTTCTAGCACAAAGTTCAAGTCCCATGCTGGCAATGGAGGTTTTCTGGGAGGTTTTACATTTTTAATTCCTCTCAGAAACTGTCTGAGCAGAGGATGCGAGAAGACAGGAGGATCTAATCTGTATTCTGCTGAAATAGCTGATGCATGTATCTTGATGGAGGAATAGGACAGGCCTGTATGAAAGTGCTCCGCCAAGTACTCCAGGATGTTGGCTATGTTCACCAGTGTCACATCTTGCCTCTTTGCAGTACTCCAGATGAGATATCTTTTCCATTTTGCTGCATAATTTTTTCTTGTTGAAGGTCTACGAGCCTCCAGGATTATGTCTTTAACCCTTTGGGATAAATTTGGGTTAATTGCTGTTATGTAATGTTCCAGGCAGTTAGCTGCAGAGTTTTTAGGTTTGGATGCAGGATGTTGCAGTTGTTCTGTGTCAGCAGTAATGGGATCAGGGGCAGTGTCCATATTTGCTCCCGAGACATGCTCCTCAGCAGTGGATACCAATGTTGTCTTGGCCAGTCTGGGGCTATCAGAATGATCCTCGGACGTTCCTCTTTGATCTTGAGAAGCACCTTGTGCATCAAAGGAAGTGGTGGGAATGCGTATGCTGTCAGGTTTTTCCAACTGAAGGATAGGGAGTCCACCTTCCAAGCTAGTGGGTGGTAAGTCCTTGTGCAGAATTTCTTCAACTGGTGGTTGAGTGGGGATGCAAACAAGTCTATTTCTGGTAATCCCCATTCTCTTGTGATGGTTTTGAAGATGTCCGGATGCAGCATCCATTCGTGGGCATCTGTTGTAGTTCTGCTTAATATGTCTGCTAGAATGTTTTCCTTCCCTGGTAGGTAAATTGCCTGTAATTGAATGTTGTAGCTCAGAGCCACATCCCATAGATCCAGTGCCAACCGGCATAGAGGGTATGAGTGTGTGCCTCCCTGTTTGTTGATGTACCACATAACTGTGGTGTTTTCTGTCCTTATCATCAACTGGCCTTCCTGGAGAATAGGTTTGAATGCTTGGATTGCCAATTTTACTGCCATCATTTCTTTTAGATTTATGTGCAGATGCAGCTGGTCTTGAGCCCATAGGCCTTGAATGCACTTGCCCATCATGTGTGCCCCCCAACCGAGGTCTGAGGCATCTGTCGTGATGGTTTGGTTGACTTTTGGAGAAGGGCAGTCCTGTGTTTGATTGACAGGCTCGAGCCCACCATGAGAACTCTTGCTTCAGGCATGGTATCATTGGAATTTTGGTTTCTAGGCTGTGCTTGTGTTGAGACCACAAATTCTTTAGGTACCACTGTAGCTTTCTCATATGCAGCCTGGCATGAGGGACCAGTATTATGCAGGATGCCATGAAGCCTAGAGCTTGTAGCACTTTTCTTGCAGTTAGATGGCTCTGCTTTGTTAATGCCAAGAAGTAGAGAGGAAGTTGCTCTTTCTTTTCTGTGGTTAGAAATGCCATTTGTTTTGATGTGTCCAATTCTGCACCCAGAAAGGTTATTCTTTGGGATGGAGTCAGCCTTGACTTTTTTGTATTGACTGTATATCCCAGGGCTTGCAGCAGGTAGATGACTCTTTGTAAGTCTCCTGTTAGTTTGTTTTTGTTGTCCGCTTGTATCAGGCAGTCGTCCAGGTAGGGATAGATTTGAATTCCCTGAAGTCTGCAATGAGCGATTACTGATGCCAGGCATTTCGTGAACACTCTGGGCGCAGTAGATAAGCCAAAGGGCAATGCTGAGAATTGATAATGCTCTGATCCTGCAAGAAATCTGAGGTATCTTCTGCAAATTGGTCTTATGGGGACGTGCAGGTATGCCTCCTTGAGATCTAGAGTTACCAGCCAAGACTCCTTGCCCAGCATGGGAAGAAGCTGCTGTAGGGTCAGCATTTTGAATTCTGGAACAATGAGGAATGTGTTTAAAGCGGACAGGTCTAGAATAGGCCTCCATTTGTTTTCCTTTCTTGGTACCAGGAAGAGCCTGGAGTAAAATCCCTTTCCTTGCTCGGTAAATGGTACCTTTTCCACAGCTCTCATTCTTAATAATTGAGATATTTGTTTTAGAGCTTCTGTCCTTTGAGAAGGTGGAAGGTTTGGCATTCCTCTCTTTCCTGGTAGTGTATGGAAATGTAACCTGTAACCTTTGTCTATAGTCTGCAAAATCCATTTTTCTCTTGTAATGCAGTGCCAGTTTTTTGAAAATAATGTTAGCTTTCCGCCTAAGGGTGCTTCTAGTTGTTCCCTGGTAGGCGGTGCCACCGCCAAGTCACTGTGATTGAGTTGTTGTAGTGGTGGTGGCTGTATCGGTGCCTTGTTGGTTGTTACCCTGCCACTGGCGACCCCTGTAGGCACCCCTGGATTGGTTTCTGCCTCTAGAGCGCCTATTCCTGCCTCTTTGTGTCTTAGAGGAGTCCGGAAAGGACCAATTCTTGGAGGGCCAGTTCCTGCTAAACCTTGGAGGTTGAACTTGTAAGAAATCTTTGACTGTTTGCACAGATTTTGCTTTCTCTTCCATCTTTTTTAGTACCTGCTGTGCGGGGGCACCAAATAAATTGACCTTGTCCATAGGTGCATCCAAAAGCTTAGATTTGACATGGTCTGGTAATGCCTGTTCTTTCAACCATGCATGCCTTCTGATAACTGTGCCAGTCATGGCTGATCTAAAGGAAGCCTCCAGTGCATCATAGCCACATTTTAAAGAATGGTTACTAACTTGCTGTATGTTATGTAACATTTCTTGAATATACTTTTTATCTAAAGATTCTTCAGAGGACAGCTTTTTAGTCAACTGGTCAAGCATAAACTCTTGATATTGAATCATATGAAATTGGCAGTTCAAAGCTCTAGCTGACAAAGTAGCAGAGGTGTAAACTTTTTTACCCCATCTCTCTAAGGACCTGGAATCCCTTTCAGAGGGGAGGGGGTTTTTAGAAGTAGCAGCTGCTACAGCTTTAGGACCCTGGGAGATAGTCTCTGGATCTGCAAAAGGAGCCTTATATAAGTGGTGATGAGTGTCCGGGACCCTGTAGTACCTATCGGGCTTAGCAGGGGCTGGAGGTAAAGTATCAGGAGCAGTGCAAGCATCATTAAATGCATCATCAACAACAGATAGAACTGGAGGTATAGCTAAGGGCCTATGCTGTGGCAAGTGTAGAAAGGTCCTAAGCCTTTTTCTAGAATCTGAGAAATCCTGGCCCTGCCACTGAAATTGTTCCCTCATAGCATGCAAGGTTTCCCCAAAGGAAAATTCCTCAGGAGGAGAGGCTGAAGGGATGGACTCCTCAGCATCAGAGTCTTCGTAAGGAGAATAAGAAGCCTCAGGAGGGTCTGTATGATCTGAGTCATCAGAGGAATCATCTGTGGCTACAGGCTCAGGGGGCGCTGCTCTAGGCCTCTTTTCTGGAGGAGGGAGAGAGGCCCTGTCTGGATGAGGCTGGGCTCCACGAATTAAAGAGATGAGATCCTCTGCCAAAGAAAGCATATGGGAGCTGGTGCTGGGCCTGTGAGAGGGGGGCTTGGCAGGCACAGGTTTTGATGCTTTGGCTGCTTTATCCCTGGCATAGGCCTTAATAGACATAGCTGGAGGAGGCCTAGCAGCTCCATGTGCAGGGGTGGAAATATCTAGGGGAATGGTGTCTGACAAATCCTGTGAAATCGCAACAGAAGGTTGAATTTCAGAAGCCGTTTCTACCAGGTTAGAAGAGGCCTCGGTAGAAGGCAAGTTATCGGCTGAAGAAAGAACCGCTTGCTCGGTTTCGGCCGAGACACTCGCGTTTCCTTAACCTCGGTTTCGGCCGAAACCGCGGACCGCGAGTGTCGGTCCTTTTCTTTGCGTTTTTTGGAAATTTGCGTAGTCGGAGGATCCGACAGCATAATGTAGGCAAAATCGGAGCTGAAAATCTGTTCAGCAAAGTCCGAGCGACGTCTAAGCGTCCGTCGGTTAAAAGAAGCACAGGCTACACAAGCTGCTACGTCGTGGTCTGGGCCTAAACAATGTATGCAGTAGGAGTGGAAATCTTTATGAGGTATTTGTTTCCCACAAGATAAACAGTTATTAACTTTCTCTGACATCGGCTGAGGCAAGAAAGAGTCTCCAACGGGGTACTTAGCTTTATAGAAGTCTTCGAAGTAGTATTCGGTAGTAGTAATCTCTGGATCTGACCGACCGGCACTTGCGAACAGCTTCTGCTTTGGGCGCCGCGCGGCAAGAAAGACTAAGGAAAATGGCGTCGGCTGCTGCCTTTATACCCGAAGAACTGCCGCAATGACGTCGGGTGAAGTGCGACACCAGCCGAAGCCAGACCCAGACTTTGGAATCCGGCCGACTGAAGGGCTGCCTGACGACAGGACAACCCATTTGTAAGGACTGCAGATGCATCCTTGAAGGACATCAACAAAAGGCAATAGCTTGAGACTACTTTGCTTTGACACGTCATTTCTTCTTACCTTCAAAAGAAATGAACAACTTTTCAGAAGTTGTGAAAGATTTTGTTCTGTTAAGGTAGTGTCACATGTTTTGTGTATTCAAATGAGACACTGAGACATTATGGGTTCAAGTCGTTCATTGTACATAAACACATTAGGAGCTGTAACTGGAACATATACTTCAAACTTCATAAGCTTACTGATTGACTCATTACTTCTAACACACTCACATATAGGTTCATAGGTTGATACTAGGCTATCTGCCCTAGGGCATTTACAAGCCTAGCCAGAGTGTGTTTGGCTTTCACCACCCTTTTAGATTAGTTGACTGTGCCTCTGTATAGTAGGTCACTGAAGATAGCCCTTTTAAGGTTAGTTTACTGTGCCTCTGTCTAGTAGGGACACAGAAGAGATCCCAGGGGCAAACCTATGATCTCCCATCCACTCGTCAAGATTTCTCTTGAAGAGGGTCATTGAGGGGTTCTGCCTAACATGGATTGGGATTTTGTTCCAGAGTGAGGGGAGCCTCTGGGATATGAATCTGTCCCTCCAGCATGTCCTATTTATTTCTGTGCTGAGGTTTAAGTCCCTGGAGCGTGTAGCTCTAAGGGATTTGGATTTCCTGAGGTGGAGCATGTCCATTAATTCTGGGTTGGACATGGCTTTATACGTCAGGCACAGATTGCCTCTGAGTAGGTGGTAAGCAACTGAGTAGAGCTGGAGTTTCTTTAGCCTAACTGCGTAGGGCATTTGTTTGAGTCCCTTGATCCTCTTGGTGAGGTACTTTTGGGGTCTTTCCAGTTGCTGCAGGTGTCGGGTAAGGTACATTCCAAATGGGGCATTGTATTCAATTATGGGCCTGATGAGTGATGAGTAGAGGGGCACAATGACCTCTCTTGATCTAGATGTGAACCCTTTCGTGATAAGGTGAGCTATATAGAAGGTTTTTCTAACCACTTTGGCAACGTGATTGTCAAAGGAGAGATTGCTATCTACTTGGGTCCCTAAATCCCTAATTACTTCTTCCGTAGTTAATGGATTACCACCTATGTGGTAATTTGTGGGCACTTTGTTTTTCCCAAAGGGGATGACTATGCACTTTTTGGCATTTAGCTTTAGGCCATGGCTCTGGCACCAGTTATCCGTCTCTGCGAGACCCTTTTGCAGGATGCTTGTGTCAGTCAGTGAGTCAATTATGGCACCCAGTTTGCAGTCATCTGCAAACTTGGTCAGCCATAGTCCTCCCATGTTAACCTGTACCTCAGAGAAATATATGCCGAACAAGAGAGGTCCCAGGACTGAGCCTTGTGGGATGCCACTTGTAACTGGTTTAGAGTCTGACATGGCACCTGCAATTCTGATCATGTGGGTTCTGTCCCTGAGCCAGTCTGCAATCCATCTTGTGACATAGGGGTTGATATTTAAGCTGGTGAGCTTATTTATGATGCCTGAGTGGGGTATTGTGTTGAAGGCTTTTGCGAGGTTCAGGTAGGCTGTGTGGACTACCTTCCCTTCATCTATGGCCTTGGTGACTGTTTCAAAGAAGTTGACCAGGTTCAAGAGGCAAGATCTGCCCTTAGCAAAGCCAAATTGGGTAGGATCCAGTCTTTGTTTATGGGTTCCATAATGATACGCTCCATAGCTTTGCAGACCAGACTAATCAGTCTTATAGGGCGATAGTTTCCAGGGTCCGTTGTGGCACCACCTTTGTGGAGTGGGACCACTGTTGCTGCATGCCATTCCTTGGGTACATATCCTGTAGTAAGGCTGAGATTGAATAGTGACTTTATGTGAGGGTTCAGTTCTTCTTGGAGCTCGTGTAAGACTCAGCCCGGGACACCGTCCGATCCCATTGATGCTGTTTTTTTGCTTTGGAGAGGGTAGCTCTCACCTGTGCATCTGTGATGTCAGGGAGGCTACACTCTGTTGGGATAGACATTTGCTCTTTTGGGGGGGGAAGGGGGGATAGTTTGCACTGAACCTGTCTGCCAGGATGTTGGCAATGTCTGTGGGTTCAGTGTATTTTTTGTCATTTTGCACTAACTCAGAGCATATCTGGGAGTTGCCACCCAGGTTCCTGACATAACTAAAGAAGGCCTTGTGATTATCTTTAGCGTCTTGTGCAATTTTTCTTTCGAAGCTGGCCTTAGATGATTTTATGAGGGATCGTAGTTTCTTGCTAGTACTGATCAGAGATGCCTTCCCTTTTTGGGATTTTGCTCTATCATGTAGTAGCTTCCTCCTTCTGTTTTATAGCTTATTTATGGCTGGGGTCCACCAGACATGTCTCCTGCCTTTGGAGGAGTGAGTCTTGGTTTTATTTGGAATAGCACAATCCATGCATTCCTGTAGGTGTCCATAGAAAGTGTTTGTAAAGGATTCTGCTGTTTGGGCCGTATTTTCCACTGGCCCGGGGGCTTTGAAGGATTCCACCTCGGTTTTGAGAAGTGTGAAGTTTGCTTTTGAGAAGTTCTTCACCGTGGTTTCCTTGGCTGGGGGTGGGGATGGGATATGGATGTCCAGTGATATTCATTTATGGTCAGATCTTACCAATGAGGGGTATACCTCTGGTATGGAACATAGAGTCCCCATGTTGGTGATGATCAGGTCCAATATGTTTTCCCCTCTTGTGGGAGTGGTGACCAGTTGTTCCATAGCATTTGAGTTTATAAATTCTAGGAACTGTTGGGCTTGAATAGTGCTCCCAGTCTGTTTGGGTAGTTAAAGTCACACAATATAATGGTGTTTGGAGAAACCTTCATATTCTCCAGTGTTCTCGGGAAAGCTGAGTGGGGTTCCTGAGTTTGGGAGGGTGGTCTGTAGCAGGCTACAAACTGAAAGGCAGTTTTGCCCACTGTTAGTTGCACATGGATGGTCTCCGATGCTTCGTGCAGTGCCACTAACCTGCAGGTGTGGGTATCTTTGATGAATATGGATACTCCCTCTCCTTTTGTGGTTCGGTCCAAGTTTTGGGGCCGAAAAGCATGGTATGAGGTATAGCCTGGTAGTGCTGGGGTGCTCACGGGAGCCTTGAACCAGTTTTCTGTTACTGCACAGATATCGATATTCTCCATACTGAGGAGAGCCTCGAGTGCGTGCATCTTGAGGTTTAGACTTCTGGCATTGAGCAGCATTACCCTTAGTTTCTTTTTCCTTGTGTTGTTTATGGAGGTGGGTTTGTCTTTTGAGCCTTGCCTAAAAAAGGCACTATGGGGGTGGCAAGAGCCTTAGTCAGTATTTGAAAGCCCAGAGGTGAGAGGTGCAAGCCGTCCCTAGCGAAGCAACGTGGCTTGTTGAGCATGTCATCCCAGGCTGACAGACACTGGATCCCCTTTGAATGACACCAATACTTTAGCCAATTGTTAACATTGATCATTTTGTCTTTATACTGTAGCATCATTCTTGGTAAAGGTAAGATGCTACTCAAGGTCAGGGTCATACCGGCCTGGACTACATGATCAGAGAGAGCTCCTCTATGTCTCTCCATGTAGTCCAGGGAGGTACGTCTCAGGTCATTCACACCAGTATGGACAATGACAGAGTCATATTTGTACTTACTTTGGAGTTACCTGAGTGTTTGTGTTATGTGGCGGATCCTGGCACCCGAAAGGCAGCTTACAGTGACCTTCTCCTTGTTCAGCCTGGTGAGTGGGACGTCAGTGTGTCTGACAATAGAGTCACCTATTACAAGTGTATTAGGTGTTGTTTAACCTTAAGGGCTGTGACTGTGTGGCACACTGACTTTGTGAACTATGTGATATGTGGGTATTATTGTGGGGTAGCGGTTGCTTGGATGTCTGCTTTGGAGGTCTCTGCTGCTTGGGCAGATTTTTATTTAGAGCCTCCAATTATGTTTTTGTGTGTTTATGTGTTTGGTTTGCTGTTGCGATAGGGCTATGTGAGACTGGATTTGTGCTGTATGTGGTTACCTTCTCCTCCTGACTGACTGCGCCAGTACTGGGTTGAGAGAGCTTAGCCTCCAGTTTGGCTATATAGTTGCATCTCTCACATATATTTGAGCTTGTTTGGAGGAGGAGAGGGTGGTCTGTGTACATAAGGCAGTTGTAACATTGCCTCAAGATTCCCAGATTCACCAGCTGGACTGGAGAGTACATCCAAAACTGACTTTTGGACTGCCAGAATAGTATAAGGAACTACTTTTTGACTGATCAAAAAGGACCAGTAGGGAGCCAAGTACTTAAAGGGAGTATAAGAGGGTGTAGTGCTTTAGTTTATTAGTGCTTACTTATAAGATTATTTATACGAGCAACTGCAGGGCTTTAGAATGAAAATAGAGTGCTTACTTTCAGATTTAGAGCAGTTCTAAGGGAAAAAGTGAAGAGCAGACTTTGTGGAGCCGGGAATCGTTTAAACCTGTTTAAGCGGAGCTGCCCGATGCTGCACTATGCGCAAAATCATACAAAACCACTCAAATGCGGGTTTTAAAGCAGGGAAACTGAAAGAGATAGGAATTGACCCAAAACAGCCAATAAGCTACTAGTTTCAGGGCTGAGATCACTGCTCCAGGGACAGATAGGCTGCTCAAAGCTCCCCACTCTCACTGGTGAACAGAGAAGCTTCCTCCTATCCAAGTAAGGATATGGGCAACAAAGGAAACTATACCACAGTCCAGAATTCAGCAAAACCTGAAATCTGGACTAATCTAGTTCAGCAAAGGTGGGAAAAGAGAATATTTTTTTTGTTTTTTGTTTTTTTTCAGGAAACAGCAGAAAAACACACACAAAACACTGTAAATGCTAAAAACAGGCTAGCGTACTTTAGTGTGTAGCCTACAACAGTTATACAATACAAAAACAACTTAAATTGATATAAAACAAGTGCAAAATCTGAAAAAAGCAGAAGGCATATGCATCTCCATTCAAGCTTGCACTCACACTGAATGACTATACAAAATGGCACTGATCTCACACGTGCTCAGTAACTTGTATGCACATCCTTTCTTACTACAGTGGATGACTAGGCTCAATATACACACTGATCTACAATCCTCCCTCTTTAATTTTGTTTGACATGCAAAATAGGAGAACAAAGACATTTTTGAGAGCTAGACATTATATCAACATTTCAGCAATCTAAAACTGAGTTCAAGTCCAAGTCACCATGCATTTAAGATTTGGTTTGGAAATTCTGCCTTTTCAGGCAACGCAGAAACTTTGACTGGGTTTAGCAACAGAGGCAGTATCTGGGGAATCTTTCACAAATGGAACATCAGGGACTACATCAAAATTATTTGAAGGAAGCACACAATGTTCTTTTGAATTCAAACAGGTGTAGAGTTACTCTGCGAATTAGAGTCATTGGCACAGGCAATCTGCTGTGTCACTAGTTCGGAGACCGGTAACGCATGCCTTTGATTCCTTCTGAAATCCACTCCTTCCGATTGTATGATGTAAGATCTCCATTATTTACAAATATTCTTCACAATTCCCACTCAGTCATATCCCTTTAGATGTTTGCATTCTCACAACTTTTTCTTGTAGTAATGGTCTAAAGGATTTACTGGTCGTCATAGTACAACTTTTGTGACTGATGTTTTCTCTTTGCATTTCGTACTAACAATTGTTTGCTGATTGGAAGAGTTGTTCTAGTCTGTCTGGACATCAGTCTCTGAGCAGGTGAACCAAGCCAGTTGTCTCCAGGAATATTTCTGAGATTGAGTAATTTAAAGAAAACATTGGTACAATCTCTCCTGGATTTCTCCAACAAGTGCTTTGCACTTGGAACTGTATGCTCAGCTAACCCATTGGATTGTGGATACTCGGGACTACTGGTAATATGAACAAAGTCCCAAGACTCAGCAAATTTCTTGAACCGGTGACTTGTAAACTGTGCAGCATTGTCAGACATGACTTTGAGTGGACTACCATGGACAGAAAAATTTTGTAATGACTGTGCTAGACATCAAGTTAGGAAGTAGGTCATTTTCAAACCAATTTGAATAAGAGTCTAACACTAAGTAATGCTGACCATTCCATTCGAAAATACTGTGGCAACCGTCGGCCATGGTAATTCAGGAATCTGGTGTAGTTAAGTGGTTGTTTTTGTTGATGTGATTTGGTGCTGTTGCAAATTGAAGATGATAGAGTTTCCTTCTCTATATCTTTGGACATAGAAGTCCAAAACAGAATGCCTCTTGCTCTTCTTTTGGTTGAATCAGTACCTGGGTGACCACATTGCAAGATTTTGATACATTACTGTTGTAAGGCTTTAGGAATTACCACTTTTGGACCTTTCATGATGATTCCATCTTCTATCATGAGTTCTTCTTGGTAAGAAAAATATTGCTGAATGTCAAATGGTAAAATGGTCTGTTGTGTAGGCTATCCTTGACTGATCACGTTTTTCAGCTTCTGAAGAAAAATCTCTGACTTCCATGACTTCAAAGTCTGCTGTTTCATTCTCATGCTGCTCTGTCATTTGTCTGGGTACACGTGACAAAGCATCAGAAAGGCACAAGTATTTGCCCTTTTTGTAAACAATATTGAAATTGTACTTTTGCAATTTTAACATCATGCATTGCAATCGTGTTGGGGCTGTAAGCACTGGCTTTTTCAAAATTGTCATTACAGGTTGGTGATCAGTCTCTTTTGGATAGGTCTGCCAGAAAATATAATCACTGAACTTAGAACATGTAAACTCTATTGCCAAAAGTTCTATTTGTGCATAATGTATCTCTGTTTGGGTTAAAGTTCTTGATGCATAGGCTACTGGTATGCCTCTTGAAGACATGCTGCACCAACATCGTATTTTGAAGCATCAGAAGAAAGAGTTACAGGTTTGTGAACATCATCATATCTGTGTGAGTGGACTGGCAGTCTTCTGCTTCAGAATATCAAATGTTCTTTGATGTTGTTTCAACCAGGACCAGTTTACATTTTTGCATGTCAACTCATGTAATGGTGCAGAAAGCTCACTCAAGTCTGGGATGAACTTTCCTAAATAGTTGACCATACCTAGAAAACATTGTAAAGATGGGACATTCTCTGGAGCTTGCATCTCAAGAATTTCTGCTTACTTAGACAGATCTGGTTTTAAGCCAGAGTTGGTAAACAAATGTCCCACATAAGTAACTTCTTTCAGTTTGAATTTACATTTCTGAGGATTCAGTTTAAGATTTACTTCATGTGCATGGTCTAGAACTTTCCTGAGATTTCTGTCATGTTTGCCTTCACCATTGCCTTCAACAATAATGTTGTCTACTATCATAGCACATTGTTACCAGAAAAAAATTGTTCCATGGCATATTGAAAGACATCATTGGCAGAACTGATTCCAAATGGCATTCTCAAAAATCTGTATCTACCAAATGGTGTACTGAATGTAGTTAACAATGAAGATTTGCGATCCAGCAAAATTTGCCAAAAAGAGCTTTTTGCATCCAAGACTGAGAAAAAGTACAGTTTTGTACCTACCATAAATGTAGATGTTCGAGGATCCACATTGCTGCAGTCCTAACTATTGGGGTTGTCCGCTGTCCAGTCGGCCCGAATACCAAAGTATATGGCTGACGTCGGTCAAGGCGCATTAGACTGACGTCAGTACGTCAGGGTACTAATGCGCATGACCGACGTCATATCCTCAGTCTTTTCTTGCCCCAGATGTCAGAAGACCCTGAAAAGATAAGGCCAAAAGCCAAAAACTCCCAAAATACCTGCACCAAAAAATATATATACAATATATACAAAATTAGCAGAATATAACCTCACCTACACAACCACCCCTAAACACAGAGGGGAAGGAGGGAGGGTAAATTGGACTGCAGCAATGTGGATCCTCGAACATCTACATTTATGGTAGGTACAAAACTGTACTATGTTCTTCATTCCACATTGCTGCAGTCCTAACTATTGGGTAGAATCCCAAAGCAGAGGTAAGGGAGGCTGGCAAATCATAAGGAAGCAGGAACTGACAACATGCCTTGCAAAATAGCTGTGGCAAAACCAGCCCTAGACTTAGAGTAGAGAGGAAGGTGATAATGCTTAGAGAAAGTATGCACTGAACTCCAAGTAGCTGCCTCCAAAATATCCTTAGTTGCCACCCCCCTTAGAAATGCTGTGGAAGTGGCAGTAGCCCTAGTGGAATGAGGCCTAATCCCAGCTGGAATCTCCTTGCCATGATGGGAATAACAAAATGTAATGCAACACCCAATCCACCTAGAAATAGTTTGTTTTGATACAGGCTTACCCTTTGAACTCAAAGCAAAAGAAACAAACAACTGCTGAGACTGCCTAAAATCCTTAGTCCTGCTCAAATAATAACGCAATAGCCTGTGTACATCTAAAGTGTGCAAAATCTTTTCCCCTTTATTTTGGGGATCTGCATAAAAGGTAGGCAAATGAATAGTTTGGTTTAAAGCCACACTAGAAACCACCTTAGGCATAAAGGAAGGATTAGTACGTAAAGATACCCTATCCTTATGAAAAATCAAAAAAGGCTCCACTGCCATAAGGGCCTGCAACTCAGAAACCCTTCTTGCAGAAGTAATGGCCAACAAAAAGCAGTCTTCCATGACAAGTATTTCAATGCAGCAGTAGCCGAGGCTCAAAAGGTTGTAGAGTAAGTTTCTCCAACACAAAATTGAGATCCCAAGCAGGAGTAGGAGCTCTACGGGGGTCTTATATTCTTTGCCCCTCTAAGAAATTGCTTGAACAAAGGGTGCGAAAACAATGGTGGGTCACAATCATAGTGAGCTGAAATTGCTGCAGCATGAATCTTAATGGAAGAGAAAGACAAACCTTTGTCCAGTAACTCAGTAAGATATTGAAGAGCCACACTCAAATTTGGCTCAGAAATCTCCAAATTGTTTGCTGCACTCCAAAATAAAAATCTCTTCCATTTTTCTGCGTACACTTTCCTTGTACTAGGTCTTCTGGCTTCCATAATCACATTTAAAACTTGTTGAGGAAGCTGAGACCTGCTGTCTTTCAAAACAGAATATGCCAGGCTGTTAGATGTAGAGAGTGAAGCTTGACATTGAGCAGATGACCGTCCCTCTGAGACAACAGGTGTGGAATCAAGGGTAAAGGCCATGGAGGCTTCCTTACCAGACTCCTCAGTAATGGGTACCAGTGCTGCCGAGGCCAATCTGGAGCTATTAAAATCATCCTTGGCTTGTCTTGTCTGACCTTTAGAAGCACCTTTGGAAGAAGAGGCAGAGGTGGAAAAGCATACACATGAAGATTTTTCCAACTGAAAGAAAGAGCATCCACTTTCCAAGCTGTGTGATGAAATCCCTTCGTGCAAAACTTTGGCAGCTGGTGGTTTAGTGGAGAAGCGAACAGATCTATGTCTGGAGTTCCCCATGACACTGTCAATTTTGAAATACATGAAGATCCAGTTTCCACTCGTGGGGATCCATGATTTGTCTGCTTAATACATCTGCTAAGGAGTTCTGTGCTCCGGCAGAAACCTTGCCTGAAGAGTTAGTTGCAGACTGAGCGCAGTCTCCCATAAAATCATTGCTTGTCTGCACAATGGGTAAGAATGTGTTCCCCTTGTTTGTTGATGTACCACATGACAGTTGTGTTGTCTGTTAGAATCAACACCTGCCCTGGAAGAAGTAACTCCTTGAAAGCAATTAATGCAAACTGAACTGCTAACATCTCTTTCATGTTGATATGTAGATGCTGTAGTCTGGCAGGCCACTTGTCTTGTATCCACTTTCCATTTAGATGAGCTCCCCAAGCAATATCTGAGGCATCTGTCGTTAGAATCTGACTTGCCTCTGGCCGGGTCACAGAGAGTCCCTTGTTTAGGTGACATTCCTGAGCCCACCACAAAAATTCCTTTTGAATGCAAGGTATTATTTGAATGACAGTGTCCAAATCCTGGCAGTGCTGTGTCCACAGATTTTTGAGATACCATTGTAGCTTCCTCATATGCAGTTTGGCATTGGGAAGCACCAGAATACAAGATGCCATGAACCCTAAGGCTTGAAGGACTGTCCTTGCAGTCAGCCCGGACTGAAGAGATAGATGATGGAAGTAACTGGAAAGATTCTTTTGTTTGTCCGGGGTTAAAAAGGCCATCTGGGCTGCTGTATTCAGTCTCACACCCAGAAAGCACATGTCTTGAGAGGGTACTAGACTGGACTTTATTTCGTTCACAGAATACCCTAGGCATCTTAGCACTGCTATGACATATTCCAGATGCTGTAGAAGATCTTCCTTTTCTTGAGCCAGAATCAGGCAGTCGTCCAAGTAAGGATAGATTTGGATTCCTTTTAGCCTGAAGTAAGCTATCACTGGAGCCAGAACCTTTGTGAATACTCTGGGCAGTAGATAAACCAAAGGGCAATGCAGAGAACTGATAATGAGAATTTCCAGCTCGAAACGCAGATACTTCCTGCAACTTAGTCTTATTGGCACATGAAGGTAAGCTTCCTTGAGATCTAAAGTTACCATCCAGTGATCTTTGCCCAGCAGAGGTAAAAGCTGTTGTAACGTCAACATTTTGAACTTGGGAATGTCCAGATAAGTGTTGAGGATAGATAAATCCAGAATTGGTCTCCACGTGTTCCCCTTCTTTGGTACTAGGAACAGGCGAGAATAAAATCCTAGGACCTTTCCAGCACAGGAACTGACTGAATGGCCCCTATTTGGAGCAACAGAGAAATTTGCTTGTGAGCCTCTGTTCTTTGAAGAGGAGGAATGTCTGGCATGCCTTTGAAAGGAGGCAAGGTATGGAAATAAAACCTGTAACCGTGGTGAATAATATCCAGAACCCATCTGTCTTGGGTAATTAAATCCCAATTTTCTTTGAAAAGAGACAGCCTTCCTCCCAAAGGTGCTGCCAGGCGAGAACGTACTGGCAGCTGAAAAGGCAGGTCATTGGGTCTGCTTACGAAAGGACTGACCCCTGCCCTCACCAGAAGTCTGAGCAGGGGAACTCCTGTCCTAGGCCTAAAAGAACCTGAGCTCTGCCCCTACCACGTCTAGACCTACCCCTAGACTGGGAATCATAAGCAGGATAAGTCCATCCCTTAGTAGGCCAATTTCTACTAAACTTGGAGGCTGCACCTGCAAAAATCTTTAACAGTTTGCATAGACTTAGCCTTGTCCTCCATTTTCTTCAAAACTGCTTCCACAGGCGAACCAAACAACACATCAGACTGTAAAGGAGCATCCAAAATCCTTGTCTTAACATGCTCAGCTAAATTCTGATCTCTCAACCAGGCGTGCCTACGAAGAACAGAACCAGTGGCAGCCACCCTGGAGGAGGCCTGCACAGCATCAAAACCACACTGCAAGGAATGTTTACCCACCTGTTCAGACACATGAACTAAATCCTGCAACTCTTTACACTCAATACCTTCAGCCAGAGCATCCACCTTAGATTTCAACTGTGAAAGAAGATAATTTTGATATTTTTAACATGTGAAACTGACAATTCAACGCCCTCATGGCTAAAGTGGAAGAAGTATACACTTTCTTTCCCCATCTATCCAAAGCCCTTGCCTCTTTATCAGGAGGGACAGGATTTTTAACAACTGAGGCCTTCACACCTTTAGGCCCCTGAGAGACAGTTTCGGGTCTGCCCTAGGACTCTTAAAAGATACTTATGAGCTTCAGGCACCCTATAATACCTATCCGGTTTAACTGGGGCAGGAGGCAAAGAATCAGGATTCAGGGAAGCCTCTGCAAACACATCTTCCACCACATTCAAAACAGGAGGTATAGCTAAAGGCCTATGCTGGGGTAAAACAAGAATTCCCTAAGCCTTTTCCTGGAATCAGAGAAATCTTGACCTTCCCATTTAAAATGCTCCCTCATGGAATGCAGAGTCTCTGAAAATGAAAAATCCTCAGGAGGAGAAGCAGAAGGAGTAGAATCATCCACATCAGAATCAGAATAAGGAGGGTACTCCTGCAAGTCTTCAGCCGAAGACTCAAGCCTCCGAGCATTGCTCAAAACTCTTAAACTCAGGTTCCACCCTAGGCCTCTTATCAGGAGGGGGCATAGAACCCCTAATCATAGTAATCAAATCCTCTGCCATTTTAAGCATATGTTTCTTAGGCAAAGACCCTGAAGCACTAGGAGAAACCCCCACTGAAGCTAAACTTGGCCTGCCCCTCAAAGAAGCCTTGGAAACTGACGGGGAGGCTCTAACCACCTTAGGAAGAGAGGGAAGAACAGCCACCTGAGAAGCCCCCTCAGCCTGGCCTACTTCCTGAGAGGATACATCCTGTAACAGTAAAGTCTCTCCTGAGACTCCAAAGAAACACCTGGCAAAACCTCCGGCTCCACTGAGCCTTCTAAAGAACCGGCGTCTGGGACTGTCGGTTCCTCCACTAGGCTTTGCTGCTTTATCTTTGCTTTTAGCGAAGCGCCGGAGCATCCGGCGGCATTTTATAATTACAACGCTTCCCAAACACTAACCTGGCACAGTCTAACCTTCTCTTAATAGTGCATTTGTTAAATCTAGCACAAGAGCGGCATCCAACAACGTCGTGCTCAGGCCCTAAACAAGGTATACACAAAGTATGGTAATCCCTATGAGGTATCTGTTTCCCACAAGAAATACAGTTATTCACTTTTTCTGACATCCGGTTAAATACTGAGGCAAGAAAAAAACAAAATATTCCCCAACGGGGTACTTAGCCAACTTTGATTCGGTCTGAAACTCTGACTTCAGAAACTTTCAGAACGCCAACCTGCACTCGCAAAATTGCTTCTGCATCGGACCATACGGCAAAAAAGACTGAGGATATGACGTCGGTCATGCGCATTAGTACCCTGACGTACTGACGTCAGTCTAATGCACCCTGACCGACGTCAGCCATATACTTTGGTATTCGGGCCGACTGGACAGCGGACTACCCCAATAGTTAGGACTGCAGCAATGTGGAATGAAGAACATCAGTGAAATCTGGCATGGAGCGGCTACCTCTTCTACTGTACACCTCAATAATGAGGATTATGTCTCTTGGATCAAGACATATTTGAATAGGTTTATTACTGAAATTTCCAAAACCTACCTGCAAATAATTACTTGAAAAATAAACCCGAAAAATGCAACAGCGAACACTCACAATTATGACACATACATAATGTCAACAAGTCAGATTCAACGCTGTTGACTTTTTCACAAATTACCTTAACATCCGGTAACTTCCTATACGTTTTGCAGGGGGACTGCTCCCCCCACATCCCTCCTAATTATATATTACAACTCCAAGATCTCACTCCAGTGAGAAAAAGGGTGAATACCCTGATCCTCACTCTTGTGCGATCCCCACTCAGAATGTCGATCTCTCAAACAGTGAATGCACACTAGCATTCGCTGTTGTGGGTTCAGCATTGTTCAAATTACCATTACGGTAACTTTGAAAACTCCTTTTCGGTAATCACAGTTCATGTAATGGCCTTTGAAATTTTGAGTGTAAACCATTCAAATATCATCTAAGATTTTCTTATGAGCTATGACCATGGAGGATACCCATTTAGTCGGTTCTTTTACTGGAGCAGGGACACCTAAATGCACCATTTTGTCTAGTTCTGCTTTTACTTTACTCTGCATCCCTACTGGGATCTTCCATGCTAGTCTAACAAATGGACTTATTTCATGGTTTAACATCACAGAATATATGACTGGAAGTTTACCAAGCTTGTTTTTGAAAATATCATCATAGTCACTAAAAATAATCCGTGTAAAACTATCGTTGTTACTCATACTTGTATAGTGAACCTCTTTATTAAATGAAATCAGTCCCATTCTCAGACTGTCTTTGAGGCCTAACAGAGCCTGCACATGTCTATAGTTTAGTATAAACGCTCTTGCACATATGTCTTTATCAGAAAATGCAGCCTGTATGACAATATTATATTCTTGTTCAAACAATTTCCAATTCTCTGCAATATTATCATCAAACAGCAGCAGTTCAGATCTGCGAAATCCCTCTGCCATGACAACAAATTTTAAACTTCTAACTGCGTGTCTCATGGTTTGCGAGCTGCTTCAACTTCAGATCCCATTCTGACACCATGTCACATGTCCCGTGTATTCAAATGAGACAATGAGGCACAGTATGGGTTCAAGTCGTTTATTGTACATAAACACATCAGAAGCTGTAACTGGAACATATACTTCCAACTTCACAAGTTTATTGACTGACTCATTACTTCAAACACACTCACATATGCATCTCCATTCAAGCTGGCACTCACACTGAATGAGTACACAAAATGGCACTGATCTCGCATATGCTCAGTAACTTATATGCACATGCATGACTACAGTGGCTGACTAGGTTCAATATACACACTGATCTACAGGTAGTACCTGTGTTATCTGTGAGACTTTAAGGCATGAAGTACCCTTTGTGTCTCATTTTTAGGTTCTGGAAATAAAACAAATGGATAGTTTGTGTTAAAGTAAGGTTGGATAAAAGTTTAGGAATAAAAGTATTAGTTCTCAAAGAAACTCTGTATCTATGAAAGATAAGGCAAACCCACAATCAGAGCTTGCAACTCTGATACTCTTCTTGCAGATGTCAGAGCAATCAGCAAAACTGTTTTCCCTGTTAAAAACCTAAAGTTAGCCAGATTAGCTGGCTCAGTTAAGATCCCAAGGAGGAGCCACTTGTTTTCTGGGAGGCTTCCATATGGCACCCCTTTCAAAAACATTTTCACATGAGTATGAACTAAAGGAGGGGGAGCCACAGGCAGACATGCTGAAATGGTAGACAGATGAACCTTATTAGAAGAGTAAGACAGGCCATATATACTGACATGTACAAATACTGAACACCAGAGAAACGAGCCCTGAATGGGTGCTGGTTGTTTTGCTGGCACCAACTAGGAAATCTTTTCCGTTTGTCAATATAGAATTTTCTAGTAGCAGGATTTTTGCCTCCATTAGTATCTGTTGCACTTCCACAGAAATCAGATGATTAAAAGGCACGAACACAGTAACATCCAGGCAGTCAGATGTAGTTTGGGGTTGGGATCCATCAAACACCACTGTTCTTGTGTGAGTGCACTAGTAGTACTATGGGAAGGACAGAAACCACGCTGTGTGGGTGACGGGAGTTCTTCCTGCAGAAGATAGCTAAGCAATTGTTTCTGAATGGATATTTCAAGTATTTTGGAGAAGGGGGATACAATTGCTACAGTCCTAAAGTTTAGTAAAGTCATCTGAATGTCCTCCTTCTTGCACAGGGATAATGCGTGATTTTTTTTCCAGACAGAGGGAGTGTGGGATTCCTGGACTGACCTATTTATAAGGATTGGGACAGGGTAAGTAATGCTATCAGCTGCTATTTTAAGGGATTCACTAGCTGAAGTAGAGCATGGTTTTAGTTTGTTCAAGAGTAATTTTACATAGGATATGGGCACAGGTTTAAAGGTGAAAGTGGATGTGGTGACACATGGCTATTGGGCAGGGTTAGGATTAGATGTTGGTGAATCCTTGGTTAGAGATGCTGTACTACCTATGAAATAAGAGTTGAATTGTATTGTGGTTTTGAGTGATGTTATTGGGAGAGGGACTAGGGTTGAATTTATGGCCGGGGTGCAAGATTTCTTTAATGACTGTCCAAAATTTTTAAGGTTGTGTTTATTATTATTACTATGAAAGTTATTATTCCATAGTTTTTTTCATGAATTTGCTTTTTAGTACGATTCTGAAGCATTCTAAAGTTTCAAGACATTGAGGTGTTTTATATTTTTGCCGTTCTTTCCCTGCTTTTTCTCTGTCCTGCATTAGCTTTCTACTCTTTCTGGAGAGCCAAATTGTATTGTTTGTTTTTAGTCCCTTCCTTCCAGGAGGTGTAAGGCTGTTTACAATATTCAGAAACATTATATCAAATTCATTTACAGTATCATCCAAGGGGAGAATTTTTAGGAAGTTCCAGTTAATAGATGGTAGGTTAGTAATGAACATTTCTGGGTTAAACTTGGAAAGGTTGCATGCTGTTTTGTAAACATGCTGTTTAAGTGGATGTTTGAGATGTCTGATTGTATGGATTGGGAGATGATCACTGAGACAGGCAGACATTGCACCTGAGGTGGTGTATTTGCTAGGGGCTGATACTAGGATCCAGTTTAATAGGGAATGTGATGCCTTGCTATAATGTGTGGGGCTATTAATTAGTGGTGTGAAACCATATAAGTTCACATTAACTTTATGGGAGTTTGAATTTACATCCGACCAACTGACACACACATCACCTAGTAGTTGTATTTCTTCTGGAACTGGTATGGATATCCAATGTAGGATATCTTCCAGTATAGCTGTGTTGTCACCAGGAGGGATGTAAATAAAGTACAGTTGTGTACACTTACCATAAATGTAGATGTTCGAGTGTATTCACTGTTGCAGTCATTACATTTGGGGTTTATTTGCTTGCAGGTAGCCCTCAGTCGGCCTGATTATCAAAGTCTTGGGTCCTGCATCGGTTGCTGTCTCATCTTCCATGACGTCAGGTAGTCAGGGGTATACAGCATGCAGCCGATGCCATTACATCAGTTTTTCTTGCCCCAGATGTCAGGTGCCCCCATAATGGGAAGCAATTAAATATAAGGTTACATCTCCAACAAAAAGGAAATACACCAGAAAGCTTAAGTATAGAAAACAAGAAGAGAGGTATAGCCAGTAGAAGACAAGGGACTGGAGGGAGGGTAACCAGGACTGCAACAGTGAATACACTCAAACATCTACATTTATGGTTAAGTGTACACAACTGTACTATGTTCTTCATGTTTCACTGTTGCAGTCATTACATTTGGGTAGATTCCCAAAGCTAAGGAAGGGAGGAGGCAGTTATTGAGCATTAGTACTAGCTATTAGGCATTGCAAGACGGCAGTGGCAAAACCAGCCCTGGATTTAGAAAAAAATTAGCAAGTGGTAATGCTTGGTGAAGGTATGTGCAGAACTCCAGGTAGCAGCTTCAAGGATGTCCCTGGTAGGAAAGTACAGTTGTGTACCTACCATAAATGTAGATGTTCGAGTGGATTCACTGTTGCAGTCATTACAATTGGGGTTATCCTGCTGGCAGGCTACCCGCAGTCGGCCTGAATTCCAAAGTCTAGGTCCGGCGTCGGTTGCTGTCGCCTCCTCCCTGACGTCAGTGCACCAGGGGTATAAAAGATGCAGCCAACGCCATTTTCTTCAGTTTTTCTTGCCCCAGATATCAGGTGCCCCCAAAAGGGTAGGCTAAAAACAGGTCAATAAAGCATGCATGCGCTAAAGCATGCATGCGCTAAATAACAAGTTTCCTTCATCTACAAGCAAATACACCACATAGGTTGTATAGAATAGAGAAGTACAGATAAGTCCCAGCAAAGAGAAGGGGGATGGTGGGTGGGTAACCTGGACTGCAACAGTGAATACACTTGAACATCTACATTTATGGTAGGTACACAACTGTACTATGTTCATCGTGTTTCACTGTTGCAGTCATTACAATTGGGTTGAATCCCAAAGCTAAGGTTGGGAGACTGAAACTAAATAGAATTAGGAGTGGCTATGAGGCCCTGCAGTACTGCAGTGGCAAAGCCTGCCCTGGATTTGGAGTAGAGTGGTAAGTGATAGTTCTTTGTAAAGGTATGCACTGAACTCCAGGTTGCAGCCTCTAAAATGTCTTTGGTTGGTACTCCTCTGAGGAAGGCTGCTGATGTGGCTGCTGCTCTGGTTGAATGTGGCCTAATGCCCTTAGGCACTGATTTACCATGTTGAGAATAGCATAGACGAATGCAGTGACCTATCCACTTTGAAATAGTCTGCTTTGAGATAGCCTTTCCTTGTGATCCTGCAGCATATGCTACCAGTAATTGCTCAGTCTTTCTGAAAGCTTTGGTTCTGTCCAAGTAGAAGCGCAGCTGTCTGTGTATGTCCAAAGAATGCAGAAGCTTCTCACCCTTACTCTGTGGGTTTGGATAAAAGGTAGGCAAATGAATAGTTTGGTTGAGGGCCACACTGGACACTACCTTAGGCATAAAAGTGGGGTTTGTCCTTAGAGAAACCCTATCTGGAAGGAAGATGATAAAAGGTTCCACAGTCATGAGTGCCTGTAGCTCTGAGACTCATCTTGCAGAGGTTATTGCTAGGAGCAGAGCTGTTTTCCATGATAAAAATTTTATATCAGCTGTAGCGGCTGGCTCGAAAGGAGGCAGAGTGAGTTTTTCCAAGACATAATTGAGGTCCCATGCAGGTACTGGTGATCTCCTTGGAGGCCATAAGTTTTTGGCTCCACTGAGGTACTGCCTTAATAAAGGATGAGAGAAAATAGGCGGCTCTGTATTGTAATGAGCTGAAATGGCAGAGGCATGAATCTTAATTGATGAAAAGGATAGGCCTTTGTCCAGCATCTCAGTTAAGTATTGCAAAATCTGAGGTATATTTGGAACAATCATGTCAATTCCTCATGCCTGGTTCCAAGTACAGAATCTCTTCCATTTTTCTGCATAAGGTTTTCTGGTACTGGGCCTCCTGGCCTCCAGAATAACATCCATAACCACTTTAGACAGAGGTGTGTTTTGAAAAGCTACATTATCCACCATGCTGCCAGATTTAAGGTCCTGAGTTGGTTGCACAGGATCTGATTGTTTTGTTGGGTCAGAAAGTGAGGAATTTGAGGTAATGTACATGCTGGGCATTGAGTCAAGTTCCTTAGGATTGGGTACCAGTGCTGGCGGGGCCAGTCTGGGGCAATCAGTATCATTTTTGGCTTCTCTTGTCTGACCTTTAGGAGTACCTTGGGGAGGAGAGGCAGTGGTGGAAAGCGTATACTGTTAAGTTTTTCCTGCTGAAAGATGAAAGATGCTTGCTTGTGATAAGTCCTTTTGCAGAATCTGTGTAGTTGGCAGTTGTGAGGGGAGGCAAATAGATCTATGTCCGGGCATCCCCAATTTCTTGTTATCATGTTGAAGACTTGTGGATCCAATTTCCACTCGTGGGGATCCTTGAGGTTTCTGCTTAGTTCGTCTGCCAGAGTATTTATCTTTCCTGGCAGGAATTGTGCTACCCACAAAGTCATGGCTAGTCTGCGAAGGGGGTAGGAATGTGTGCCTCCCTGCTTATGTACCACATGACTGTAGTAGTGTCCATCTTTATCAGTAGTTGTCCTGGATGAAGTAGATCCTTGAAGGCTGTCAGGGCATTTTGAACAGCTAGCATCTCTTTTTGATTGATATGTAGATGCATTTGGATTGCGGACTACGAGCCCTGAATACATCTTCCTGCCATGTGGGCCCCCCAGGCATAATCTGATGCATCTGTTGTCAATGTTTGCCTGGCTGGGGGCATGGTGAATGGCTGCCTCTTGTTTTGGTGACAGGCCTTTGCCCACCATCGAAACTCCTGTTGCAGGAAGGGAATGAGTGTAATTATTGTTTCCAGGCTGTGGCAATGTTGAGTCCAAACACTTTTTAGATACCATTGTACTTTCCTCATATGCAGTTTTGCATATGGAATTAGCAGGATGCAGGATGCCATGAAGCCCAAAGCCTGCAGAATTTTTCTTGCAGTTAATTGGGTATTTGTTGCCAACCTTTTGAAATAAGTAGTCAGTTGCCATCTGGGCAGTTGCATTTAAGCTTGCACCCAGGAATATTCTCTCTTGAGAGGGTACAAGTTTTGATTTCTTCTCATTTACTGTGTACCCTAGGCATGTTAATAATCTTTTTACAAATGCCAGATGCTGTAATAGTATGTCCTTGTTCTCTGTTTGAATAAGGCAGTCGTCCAAGTAAGGATATATTTGTATTCCTCTGTCTGCAAAATGCAATTACTGGTGTCAGGCATTTTGTGAAGACCCTGGGCGCAGCAGATAAGCCAAAGGGCAGTGCAGAGAATTGGTAGTGCATTGAGCCAGCTATGAATCTGAGGTATCTTCTGCATGATTGTCTGATTGGGACATGCAGGTATGCCTCTTTTAGGTCTAAAGTTACAAGCCAAGCCTTCTTGCACAGCATGGGCAGAAGCTGCTGCAGAGTCAACATTTTGAATTTTGGAATATCCAGGTATGTGTTTAGAATAGATAGGTCCAGTATTGGCCTCCAGGCTTTGTCCTTTCTGGGCACCAAGAAAAGTCTTGAGTAAATGCCTTGTCCCTGCTCTTGCTGTGGTACTTGCTGAATGGCCCTCATGTCCATGAGGGATGAAACTTGCTTTTGTGCCTCTGCCCATTGATTTTTTGGCAGGTCTGGCAAACCGTTTGCCCTTGGCAGGATGTGAAAGTGGATCCTGTAACCTTGTGACACTATGTTCAAGACCCATTTGTCCTGGGTGATTAGGTGCCAGTTTTGAGAAAAAAGTGCTAGTTTTCCCCCTAAAGGAGCTACCAGCAGATAAGTGTTTGGCGCTGGCAGGGTGAAGTCATTGGGACTGCTTTCTGTATGGCTGTGACTTGTCTTCTCTGCTTTTTGGAGGTAGAAGCACCCCATTATTTAGACCTGTATGAGCCTTGGGGCTGGGATCTGCCTCTAGGGCATCTGTATCTGCCTCTTTGTGGCCTGCCTGACACTGGAAAGGACCAATTCTTTGTAGGCCAGTGTCTGCTAAATCTTGGAGGCTGTACCTGTAAGAAATCCTTGACTGTCTGCATAGATTTGGCTTTGTCCTCCATTTTCTTCAACACCTCTTCTGCGTTAACACCAAACAAGGTATCATGCTGTAATGAAGCATCTAATAATTTTGCTTTAACGTGATCAGGCAGATTCTGTTCCTTTAACCAAGCATGCCTCCTAATGACAGAACCCATAACAGCGGCTCTGCAGGAGGCCTCCAAAGAATCAAAACCACATTGTAAAGTATGCTTTCCAACTTGTTCAGTTGCATGCAATAAATCCTGCATTTCTTTATTCTCTGCACATTCAGAATTTGTCAACATTTCCTGTTTAAGCAGTGACATTATGTATTGCTGATATTTAAGCATATGAAACTGACAATTTAAAGCCCTTATAGCCAAGGTAGCAGAAGTGTAAATCTTTTTTCCCCATCTGTCCAGTGCCCTGGAATCTCTGTCAGAGGGGGTAGGGTTTTTTGCAGTGGAAGCCTTGACCCCCTTGGGACCCTGAGAGATAGTTTCTGGGTCAGCAGCAGGGTTTTTAAAAAGAAATTTGTGGGAATATGGAACCCTGTAGTATCTGTCTGGCTTAACAGGAGCAGGAGGTAAGGAGTCAGAAGTCAGACTGGACTCTGAAAATACATAATCTACAATGTCTAGCACAGGTGGAATAGCAAGGGGCCTGTGCTGAGGCAGTAAAAGAAAGTCTCCGAGTCTTTTTTAGATTCTGAATAATCTTGTCTCTCCCAGTGGAAATGCTCCCTCATGGTATGCAATGTTTCGCCAAAAGAATAATCCTCAGGTGGAGAAGCTGAGGGGATAGATTCTTCAGCATCAGAATCCTCATAAGGAGGAAGAGAGTATTGCTGATCAGAAGAGGAATCAGATGAAATGGAAACCTGATCTGAATATTCATATTCTATCTCTTGCCTAGGCCTCTTGTCAGAAGGGGGATGAGAACCCCTGATCAAAGTAATCAGGTCTTCGGCCATTTTGAGCATCTGTTTTTTAGGCATGGAGGCCTGTCCATGGGGCTGTTGTACTTGTTTCTTTGTCTTTAAAGCTGCTTTAGTCTTTGCCTTTGAAGCTGAAGTTGTTTTAACATATAATTGTGTAGGCCTGAAAATGCCCTCAGAAGCCGATGCCTGCTCAGCGGCTCTGGACCCATCTGAGGGAATGGTTTCCGAAGGTCCACTACCTTGAGTTTCTGTAGGCCTGGTTGACTCTGAGCGGGAGTCGGTAGCGGCCTGCGGCTCTAAAGTAGTGGTCATCAGGGGGTGCGAAAGCACCTCACTGAGAACCGGCGACTGGCCTAGAAGAAGCCTAGTCGTCGGTTTTGGACCTCGGATGCCTGTTCTTTTCTTTTTCTTTGCGTTTTTTGTAAACTCCGGTAGTCAGCTGTTCCGATGGCATTATATAATTAAATCATCTTACAAAGTAATGAAATGCAAAATCGTACTGACGCTTAATAGTACATTGGTTAAATCTAGCACAAAACCGACAACTAGCAACGTCGTGGTCAGGGCCTAGGCAAGGAATACAGTATGAATGAAAATCCTTATGAGGTATTTGCTTCCCACAAGAAATACAATTATTAACTTTTTCTGACATCAGTCTGGAGCAAGAAAAAAGTTTCCCCAACGGGGTACTTAGCTTTAAATGAAGACTTCGGATCTAAAATTCAAACTTGAAAATCTCAAGAGTCGGCTAACTGGCACTTGCGAACTGCTTTTGCTTCGGGCACCGTGTGGCAAGAAAGACTGAAGAAAATGGCGTCGGCTACATCTTTTATACCCCTGGTGCACTGAAGTCAGGGAGGAGGCGACAGCAACCAACGCCGGACCTAGACTTTGGAATTCAGGCCGACTGCGGGTAGCCTGCCAGCAGGATAACCCCAATTGTAATGACTGCAACAGTGAAACACGATGAACATCACCTCTGAGAAAGGCTGTAAAGGTAGATGCAGCCCTGACAATAACTGCCTGGCTCGAACAGGTGAACAGACTTCTTCAGAACAATGAATTGCAATACATTGTTCTGATGAAGTCTGTTTTACCAGATGAAAGCGCTTAACCTGGAGGTTTTTATTATACATTTTGGTGAATTTTATATTGGTTGTTTTGTTCTTGACAATAAACTTCTGTTCACCTGTTCGAGCCGGGCAGTTATTGTCAGTGCTATTGGCCACCAGACCGTGGTGTGTTTGGACATTTTACCTTGTTGCTTTTGCCGTACTCTTTGAGTAGATGTAGCCCTGGTGGAATGGGGTCTTATCCCCTGAGGGGTAAGTTTTCCATGGTGCTTATAGCAGAAAAGAATGCAATGGCCTATTCACTTAGAAATGGTTTGCTTTGAAATGGCCTTCCCCTCTGCCCCTGCAGCAAAGGCAACTAGCAACTGTTTAAATTTCCTGAGAGTCTTGGTCCTGTCCAAGTAAAATCTAAGTTGACTGTGCATGTCCAAGGAGTGCAGTATTCGTTCCCCTTTGTTCTGCGGATTAGAGAATAAGGTTGGTAAATGAATGGACTGATTAAGGGCCACACTGGATACCACCTTGGGCATAAACAAAGGATTGGTCCTGTGGGACACCCTGTCCACATGAAAGATGATGAAAGGCTCCACTGCCATGAGGGCCTGTAATTCAGACACCCTTCTTGCTGAAGTGATGGCTAAAATGAAGGCTGTTTTCCAAGAAAGAAATTTCAACTCCGCAGTAGCAGCTGGGTCAAAAGGAGGTAGAGTGAGCTTTTCCAATACAAAGTTAAGATCCCAGGCAGGAGTAGGAGCTCTCCTGGGTGGTCTTAAATTTTTGGCCCCTCTGAGGAATTGTTTCAATAGGGGGTGAGAGAAGAGGGGTGGCTCCGTATTATATTGTGCAGAAATGGCTGAGTCATGAATTTTAATGGAGGAGAAGGAAAGGCCCTTGTGAAGCATCTCTGTCAAGTATTGAAGAATATGCGGCAAACTGGTCACTGTTGTGCGCTTCCCCTGAGCCTGGTTCCAAGAACAGAATCTTTTCCACTTTTCAGCATAGGATTTTCTAGTACTAGGCCTCCTTGCCTCCAGGATGACATCCAGCACTTGTTTGCTGAGGGATGGTATAGGAGAACTCAGGTAATTAGCCTGAGGTTCAGGGTTTGTAGCTGGGGGTACAGGATCTGGCCCTCCTGCTTGGACAGTAGGAAGGAGTCTGAGGCAGGTGCCATGTTTCCAGTAGAGACATACTGCGCAAGAGGGTGTACCAGTGTTGGTGTGGCCAGTCTGGTGCAATGAGTATTGTCCTTGGTTTGTCCTGTTTGATCTTTAGTAAAACTTTCAAGAGGAAAGGCAGAGGGGAAAGGCATAAAATGAGTGGCTTTTCCAGGTAAAGGACACGGCATCCACTTTCCAAGCTTGGCTGTAGGGAGTCCTTATGCAGAATTTGTCCAATTGGTAGTTCTGAGGGCAGGCAAACAGGTCTATCTCTGGGCTCCCCCATTTGTTTCTCAGAATATTGAATATCTTTGTCTCCAGTTTCCATTTGTGTGGGTCCGTGATATTTCTGTTTAGGTCATCTGCCAGTGTATTTAGCTTGCCTGGCAGGAATTGAGCTTGTAGGTGCACTTGGTAGCTCAAGGCTGTGTTCCACAGAGCCAAGGCTAGTCTGCAGAGGGGGTATGAGTGGGTTCCCCCCTGCTTGTTTATGTACCACATAACAGTGGTGTTGTCAGTCTTTACCAATAATTGTCCTGAAAGAATGTGGTCATTGAAAGCTGTCAGAGCATTCTGTACAGATAACATTTCTTTTTGATTGATATGCAGGTGCATTTGACTTGGGTTCCATTTGTCCTGAATGCACTTCCCTGCCAGGTGAGCTCCCCGTGCATAGTCTGATGTGTCTGTTGTTAGGGTTTGGGCGGCAGGGGGTAGAGTGAATGGTAGTCCCTTGTTTTGGTGGCATGCCTTTGCCCACCAAAGGAACTCTAACCGTAGGCGAGGTGTGATAGGAATCATTGTTTCTAGATCCTGAGAATGTTGACACTATAGGCTTTTTAGATACCATTGTAGTTTCCTCATATGCAGTCTTGCATATGGAATTAGAAGAATGCAGGAGGCCATGAACCCAAAGGCTTGCAGCATTTGCCTTGCAGATAGCAGGGTTTTTGTGGCCACTTGTTTGAAGTAGGTTGTCAAATGAATTTGTTTCTCTGGCGTGAGGAAAGCCATCTGGGAAGTTGTATTCAAGCTTGCTCCCAGGAATGTAAATTGTTGACAGGGTACCAGGTGTGATTTCTTTTCATTTATGGTGTACCCCAGACAAGTTAGCACCCTTTGTACAAAAGCCAGATGATTCAAAAGCATGTCCTGGCTTTCTGCCTGAATTAGACAATCATCCAGGTATGGGTATATTTGAAAATTTCTTTGCCTGCAAAATGCAATGACTAGAGCTAGGCACTTTGTGAATACCCTGGGTGCAATAGATAAGCCAAAGGGCAGTGCAGAGAACTGATAGTGCATGTAGGCCTGCTTTGAAGCATATGTATCTTCTGCAAGATTCCCTGATTGGGATATGCAGGTATGCTTCCTTTAAATCGAGTGTTGCCAACCAGGCATCTTTGCCTAGCATAGGAAGCAACTGGTGAAGAGTTACCATCTTGAATTTTGAAATCACCAAAAAGGTGTTTAGAGTAGACAGGTCCAGGATAGGACGCCATGGATTGTCTTTTCTGGGTACCAGGAAAAGTCTTGAGTAGAAACCTTGCCCCTTTTCCTCTTCTGGTACAGTTTGAATAGCCTTTATGCTTAAGAGAGAGAGAGAGTACTTGCTTTTGAGCCTCTTCCCACTGATTTGGGGGTAGATCTGGCCAACTGTTTGGGTTTGGTAACGTGTGGAAGTGAAATCTGTATCCTTGGGACACTATATTTAAAACCCATTTGTCCTGGGTAATGAGTTCCCAGTTCTTGGCATGAACAGCAATCTTTCCCCCCAAAGGAGCCGTCAGTTGAGAAGTGCTTGGAAGTTTTAAACTTAAGCCATTGAGACAGTTTACCATAGGGGGAGTTTTACTACTCCCAGATTTGGAAGTGGGTGCCCCCCACTGCTTAGTCCTGTGCGTACCCTGGGATTGAGGCCTGGGTGTTCTGCTAGGTCTGGGTTTGGACTGAGAAGGCCTGGAAGAGGCAGGAAAGGACCAATTCTTAGAGGGCCAATGCCTACTAAATCTTGAAGGTTGTACTTGTAAGAAATCGTTAACAGTTTGCATAGATTTAGCTTTTTCCTCCATCTATTTACGAACTTCTTCTGCCTTGTTGCCAAACAGGCGGTCCTGATTTAAGGGAGCATCCAGTAATTTAGCTTTAACATGATCTGGCAAGGATTGCTCCTTAAGCCAAGCATGCCTTCTAAGTACAGATCCAGTGACAGCAGCCCTGCAAGATGCCTCTAGTGAATCAAAACCACATTGCAAAGTAGGTTTTCCAACCTGTTCAGAAGAATGCATTAAATCCTGTAAATCCTTATTTTCAGTACAATTAGGAATCAACATAATTTTCTCTTTAAGCAATCCAATAATATGCTGCTGATACTTTAACATATGAAACTGGCAGTTTAAGACTCTGATGACCAAGGTTGCAGAAGTGTATACCTTCTTACCCCATCTATCCAGCACCCTGGAGTCTCTATCAGAGGGGGTAGGATTTTTGGCAGTAGTAGCTTTAATGCCCTTGGGTCACTGTGAAATGGTCGCAGGATCTGCAGTAGGATTTTTGAAAAGGAACTTGTGTGAGTCAGGAACCCTGTAATATCTATCAGGTTTTATGGGAGCAGGAGGTAAAGAGTCAGGGGCCAAGCTAGATTCCGAAAAGGCATCATCAACAATGTCTAGCACAGGAGGGATAGCTAAAGGCCTGTGCTGGGGTAGGAGTAAGAAATCCCTAAGCCTCTTTTTAGAGTCAGAGAAATCCTGACTTTCCCAACGAAAATGCTCCCTAAGAGTATGCAAAGTTTCACCAAAAGAGAAATCCTCCGGGGGTGGGGGTGGGGGGGGCAGAGGGAATAGAGTCCTCAGCATCAGAATCCTCATAGGTAGATAAGGGTAAATCCTGGTCATCAGAGGAAACAGAAATTTCAGAATCCTGGTCAGAAGCATCATAAGCAAACTCAGTCTTAGGTCTCTTAGAGGGGGAAGGTTGGCTTTCCCTGATTAAAGTAATAAGGTCTTCAGCCATTCTTATCATTTGTTTTTTAGGCATACAGGCCTGACCATACGGCTTGGGTGTCAGGTTTCTAGGCATGGTTCGAGATTTAAGCTTTATTTATTTTTATTTATTTATTTTACATTTGTTAACCGGAGAGTCCGACTGGATACATGTCCATTTTCAGCGGAGGCCCGGGGAAAAAAGCTCCAAGTACATAACAGACATATGAACATTGTTAATGCAAAAAAAAAGGAAGATAGTTGAGTTCTAAATACAATATAAAGATACATCACATCTTGGGGAAAAAAAAAAAACAGCAGCAGCATATAAAAAAAAACATAGGTCAGTTACAAAGGCGAGGCGCCTTGTTAAAAAGCGGTTAAGGATAGTGAGGTAAGAGAAGGGTAAATGATAGTGGTTAATCAGGTTTGGAACAGGGACATTGCCAGAGAGTATTGAGATGGGGTTTAAGCTTTTTTTTGAATTGTAGGAGTGAGGGTTCTGAGGTGAGCATGGTCGGTAGGGAGTTCCACATTTTACCTACAAAGTTTGAGAATAGAGAATCCCCAGCAGAATTATTGACTTTGGTAGTTTGAGCTAAGATCTTATTGGAGGAGCGTAAAGATTGCAGGTTAATATAGGGGTGAATGATGTTTTTCAGAGCTGGTGTTTTCTCTGGGTATGCCTCAAGATGAAGAAGATGGCATCGGTTTGATATGCAAGTCAGTAGGCCTGAATACACCCTCAGAAGCCGGTGTCTGCACAGCGGCTCCAGACCCATCCAATGTAGAGACATCCGCAGGTTCCATAGAAGAAGCATCTTGAGGCATACCGGACTCTGAATTGGTCTCAGTAGAGGCCTGCAAATCTGAAGTAGCGAGTATCAGAGGCTGCAAAAGTGTCTCACTGAGTACCAGCGAACTGGCGACTGGCTTAGGAGAAGCGTCATCAGCAGCTTTGGGCATAGGCAGCATGTCTCTGTCTTTATCTTTGCATTTTTTCAGAATGTCGGTAGTCGGATGGCTTACCGAAGACATATCTGGATAGTTGAACTGAGCACCAAAATATTTAGAAGCGAAAATATACAGAAGACGGATAGTTTGTTTTTTAAATAAGGCACAAAACAGACAGTGAGGTACGTCGTGGTCAGGGCCTGGGCAAGGAATACAGTACGAATGAAAATCTTCATGAGGTATTTGCTTTCCACAAGAAATGCAATTATTTACTTTTACTGACATCGGTTTGGAGCAAGAAAAAGTTTCCCCAACCGGGTACTTAGCTTTTAGTTGAAGACTTCGGTTCTGAAACTCGAAAATGAAAATTTCAGGAGTCGCCACTTGCGAACTGCTTCCTGCTTCGGGCACCACACGGCAAGAAAGACTGATGTAATGGCGTTGGCTGCATGTTTATACCCCTGACTACCTGACGTCGGAAAAAGTAACGGCAACTGACGCAGGACTCACAACTTTGTTAATCAGGCTGACTGAGGGCTACTGCAAGCAGATAACCTAAATGCGATGACTGCAACAATGAAACACAAAGAACATCTGATAGTGCATGTAGCCTGCTCTGAAGCTTAGGTATTTTCTGCAAGATTCCCTTATTGTGATATGCAGGTAAGCTTCCTTTAAATCCAGTATTGCCAACCAGGCATTTTTGTCTAGCATGGGAAGCAGCTGATGAAGTTAGCATTTTGAATTTTGGGATTACCAAAAAAGTGTTTAGGATAGACAAGTCCAGGATAGGATGGCAGGTATTGTCTTTTCTGGGTACCAGGAAAAGTCTTGAGTAAAAACCTTGTCCCCAATCCTCTTTTGGGACAGGTTGAATACCCCTGATACTTAGAAGACTGAGAACCTGCTGTTGAGCCTCTGCCCACTGATTTGGGGGTAGGTCTGGCCAACCGTTTGGGGTCGCTAAGGAGTGGAAGTGGAATCTGTATCCTTGGGAAACTATATTTAGAACTCATTTGTCTTGGGTAATGAGTTCCCAGTTTTTTGCATGCAGGGCGATCTTTCCCCTAAAGGAACAGTCAGTTGAGCAGGCTTGGAAGGTTTAAGGTTAAGTCATTGTGACAGTTTACTATAGGGGGGTGTCTTACCACTTCCAGCTTTGGAAGAGGGAGCCCCCCACTGCTTAGGCCTGTGAGTACCTTGAGACTGAAGCCTGGGTGGTCTGCTGGTCCTGGGTTTGGACTGAGAAGGCCTGGAAGAGACAGGAAAGGCCCAATTCTTAGAAGGCCAGTGCCTATTAATCTGAGAGGCTGTACTTGCAGGAAATCTTTTAGATTAGATTTAGTTTTCCCTCCATCTTTTTAAGTACTACTTCTGCTTTGTTGCCAAACAGGCGGTCTTGGTTTAAGGGAGCATCCAGTAATTTAGCTTTAACATGATCTGGTAAAGTTTGCTCTTTAAGCCACGCATGCCTTCTAAGTACAGATCTGGTGACAGCAGCCCTGCAAGATGCCTCTAACTAAGGAATCAAAACCACATTGAAAAGTATGTTTACCAACTTGTACAGCAGAATGCATTAAATCCTGTAATTCTTTATTTTCAGCACAGTCAGGAATCAACATAATTTTCTGTTTAAGTAATCCAATAATACGCTGCTGATACTTTAACATATGAAACTGGCAGTTTAAGGCCCTAATGGCCAAAGTAGCAGAAGTGTATACCTTCTTACACCATCTGTCCAGAGCCTTGGAATCTCTATCAGAGGGGGTAGGGTTTTTGGCAGTAGTAGCCTTAATGCCTTTGGGTCCCTGTGAAATGGTCTCTGGATCTGCAGTATGATTCTTAAAGAGGAACTTGTGAGAGTCAGGTACTCTGTAATACCTCTCAGTTTCCTGGAAGCCGGAGGTAAAGTGTCTGGGGCCAGGCTAGATTCCATGAAGGCATAATCTACAATGTCCAGTACAGGAGGGACAGTTAAAGGCCTATGTTGAGGTAGGAGTAAGAATTCCCTAAGTCTCTTTTTGGAGTCAGAATAATGCTGGTTTTCTCAGCGGAAATGCTCCCTAAGAGTATGCAAAGTTCCCCCAAAAGAGAAATCTTCTGGAGGGGAAGCAGAGGGTATGGAGTCCTCTGCATCAGAATCCTCATAGGTAGATAAGGGCAAATCCTAGTCATCAGAAGAAACAGAAATTTCAGAATCCTGATCCGAAGAAAAAAAATTCTAGGTCTCTTAGAGGGAGAAGGGTAGCTTCCCCTGATGAGAGTAATAAGGTCTTCAGCCATTCTAATCATTTGTTTTTTAGGCATAGGGGCCTGACCATGCAGTCTGGGCATCGGTTTTCTAGGCATGGATCGGGTTTTAGGCCTTGAAGAAGAAGATGACGTCGATTTCATATGCAAGTCAGTAGGCCTGAATACACCCTCAGAAGCCGGTGCCTGCAGTGCGGCTCCGGACCCATCCAAGGTAGAGACATCTGCAGGTTCCATAGTCGAAGAAGCATCTCGCAGCATACTGGACTCCGAATGGGTCTCAGTAGAGGCCAGCAAATCTGAAGTAGCGGGTATCAGGGGCTGCGAAAGCACCTCACTGAGTACCGGTGAGTTGGCGACTAGCTTACCGGAAGCATCGTCTGCAGCTTTGGACCTATGCGGTCTATCTCTGTCTTTATCTTTACGTTTTTTCGGAATGTCGGTAGTCGGGTGGCTTACCGAAGCCATTACAGGATAATTGAACCGAGTACCAAAATAGTTAGATGTGAAAATGAACAGACAACGGATAGTTCGAGGGTTGAATAAGGCACAAAACTGACAGCGAGGAACGTCGTGGTCTGGGCCTAAGCAAGGAATGCAGTACAAATGAAAATCTTTATGAGGTATTAGCTTTCCACAAGAAATACAATTGTTAACTTTTACTGACATTGGTTTAGAGCAAGAAAAAGGATCCCCAATGGGGTACTTGGCTTTTTCGAAGACTTCGGATCTGAAACTCGAAAACGAAAATTTCGGGAGTCACTTGCGAACTGCTTCTGCTTCAGGCACTGCACGGCAAGAAAGACTGATGTAATGGCGTCAGCTGCATGCTTTATACCCGACTACCTGATGTCATGGAAGATGAGACAGCAATCGACCCAGGACCCAAGACTTTGATAATCAGGCTGACTGAGGGCTACTTGCAAGCAGATACCCCCCAAATGTAATGACTGCAACAGTGAAACAAGAAAAACATCAGTGATACATATTTGTTTATAGTTTAATTTCAGGAAAGTTATTAGAAGCTCTGCTGAACTGAATTTTGGTATTGTTTTGTTGTATGGGGAAATTTGGTAGTTGCTGGGAAATATTAAAATAATATCATCACCTTTCCTCTTTATATATGGTCAGTAAGGATGACGTTATAGTTGGCAGGTATATTTTCAGAGTTGTTGATGTTGAGTTTAAGCCAAATTTCAGTTACAGCAAGAATATCAGGTTTATTTTGGATAATCCAGGCATGTAGTTTAACAATTTCTTATACTTCTAACATTTATGGCAGCAAAAGTTAGTATTACTGGGGTTGGGGGTTGACCCCTGTAGGGTTGTGTGGAAGAGAATTGCCTTGATGTACATTGTGATAGTTGGGGCCAGGATTAGGATGAATGTCTCCTCCTAGAAGGATTTTAATATATTGGGGAATTAATGATCCTTGATTTCTGAGGAATATTTTTACACTTAATTTTGTATTGGTTTGATTTGAAATGGTATTAATCAGTCTATATATGGAGTAAAGGTGAGGGGTGTCAAATAGGTTTGGTGCAATGTATGGAGAGTGTGGGGAGGAAGTATGAATAGGTGGTTGGGACAGGGTTGAAGAGATGTTGGAGGCATTATAGAGTCATGGGAGGATGAAAGGTGGCCTAGTTGCAGGAGAATAGAGGATAAGCCGAGTAGCAGCATGTTTAAGTAAAGGGATCTGTATGTTACAGCTGGTAGGTAGTGGGGAAATAGGGATCAAGAAGGAAAAAGAAGCTGCAGGGCTGAAGGATATTAACTGGTTGTGGAGTCTGAAAGCTTATTGAAGGTAGGTAAGAAAGGAGTATTTTCTATGAAGGAAGATAGGTTGCCGTAGCGTCTTCTCTGGAATATAAGAACTAGGAGGGTTTAAAAGGCTGGTGATTGACAATGTAGGTAAAATAGGAAAAAAGTGCAGTTATGTACACTTACCCTAAGTGTAGATGTTCAAGTCTATTCATTGTTGCAGTCCTAACTTGTGGGGTTTCCCACTGTCAAACCCCTTGGCAGGCAGGCCTACCTACCAAAGAATAGTTTCTCTCCTTCTGGAGCCAGCATATGCCCTATCTGACATCACTATGCTTGGGTATAAGGATAGTCAGCTGGCACCATGATCCCAGTACTTTTTTTTCTTGCCCCTAAAGATAGGAGCCCCCCATACTGTCCCTGAGGTCTTTTCAGGCTTGTTGGCTGTTGGTGAAGCACCCTCCAAGAGGAAAAAACGCTGAGAGAAGATGGGAGCCACTTTTGAGATTTTAAGTATTTTTTCTCTGTTTATTTGCTAAGTTTTTCTGCATAGCTGCCTAGCTTGAGCATTTTCTGGCTTGTTAAACTTGATTTCTGTATTAGTAGCTGTATTTAGAGCACAACCAAAAGCTGTTTGCTGAATTTCCTGTTTGCACTTAATTTTAAATCGTTTTTTTCTTAAAACTTGCATATTTTCTGTCCTTGACCTAGCACTCTTGTGTGGGGTCATTTACTGCACTGTTATAACTTGATATTACTTGTGAACCTCTGCTATCTCTGTAAAACAAAAACAAAAAAAAATCTTGCTTTTTACCCACTTTTCTGAGAGTTAAAAAAGTTCAGTTACAGGCTTGCTGTTTCTGAACTGTTTGAAAGTTTCTGTGAGGCCATTTTTGCTTGGGCTGAAGGAGGGTCTCTCTGTTCATCAGTGGCAGTGACTAACATTGAGCAGCTTCCCTGCCCCCCGTAGAGGTGGTTAATGACTTGAAACTGTAGTTTTATTGGCCACTAGGGGTCATTTCCATAACTCCTTCATCTTCCTCTCTTAAAACCTAGTTGCCTCGTGGTTTGAGCGTCTTTTCAGGCTTGTTGGCTGTTGGTGAAGCACCCTCCAAGAGGAAAAATGCTGAGAGAAGAAGGGAGCCACTTTTGAGATTTTAAGTATTTTTTCTCTGTTTATTTGCTAAGTTTTTCTGCATAGCTGCCTAGCTTGAGCATTTTCTGGCTTGTTAAACTTGATTTCTGTATTAGTAGCTGTATTTAGAGCACAACCAAAAGCTGTTTGCTGAATTTCCTGTTTGCACTTAATTTTAAATCGTTTTTTTCTTAAAACTTGCATATTTTCTGTCCTTGACCTAGCACTCTTGTGTGGGGTCATTTACTGCACTGATATTACTTGTGAACCTCTGCTATCTCTGTAAAAAACAAAAACAAAAAAAAAATCTTGCTTTTTTCCCACTTTTCTGAGTGTTAAAAAAGTTCAGTTACAGGCTTGCTGTTCCTGAACTGTTTGAAAGTTTCTGTGAGGCCATTTTTGCTTGGGCTGAAGGAGGGTCTCTCTGTTCATCAGTGGCAGTGACTAACATTGAGCAGCTTCCTGCCCCGTGAGAGGTGGTTAATGGCTTGAAACTGTAGTTCTTTTGGCCACTAGGGTCATTTCCATAACTCCTTCATCTTCCTCTCTTAAAACCTAGTTGCCTCGTGGTTTGAGCGTCTTTTCAGGCTTGTTGGCTGTTGGTGAAGCACCCTCCAAGAGGAAAAAACGCTGAGAGAAGAAGGGAGCCATTTTTGAGATTTTAAGTATTTTTTCTCTGTTTATTTGCTAAGTTTTTCTGCATAGCTGCCTAGCTTGAGCATTTTCTGGCTTGTTAAACTTGATTTCTGTATTAGTAGCTGTATTTAGAGCACAACCAAAAGCTGTTTGCTGAATTTCCTGTTTGCACTTAATTTTAAATCGTTTTTCTTAAAACTTGCATATTTTCTGTCCTTGACCTAGCACTCTTGTGTGGGGTCATTTACTGCACTGTTATAACTTGATATTACTTGTGAACCTCTGCTATCTCTGTAAAAACAAAACAAAAAAAAAATCTTGCTTTTTCCCACTTTTCTGAGAGTTAAAAAAGTTCAGTTACAGGCTTGCTGTTCCTGAACTGTTTGAAAGTTTCTGTGAGGCCATTTTTGCTTGGGCTGAAGGAGGGTCTCTCTGTTCATCAGTGGCAGTGACTAACATTGAGCAGCTTCCCTGCCCCCGTAGAGGTGGTTACTGACTTGAAACTGTAGTTTTATTTTCCCTTTTGGGTCTATTCCTGCTTCTTTCCAGCCCCTGCTATCAAGCACGCTTTAACGTGCTTTAGCGTGGAGTTGCCACTAGAGCAGCATCGGGCAGCGTCGGTTAAACTCTTTCTGGCTCCAGAAAGTCTGTTCTTCAATTTTTCCCTTAGAACTGCTCTGTTAGGAACCTAAACAGTTTACACCTACACTAAAAAGTGCAGCACTTGTTCCAAATAGCTTTTTCTTCTCAAAAAGCTCAGCACTTGTCTTATAAGCATATCCATTGTCTTATAAGCATTCTCTTTGCAGGTCAAGCACTCCTATATTATACAAATCTGTCACTAGCAAAACCCCCCAGGAGTGCCCACTTCCCTGCTAAGCCCACTACTTTTCTGTCTCATACCAACTCATAATTCTTTCTAGCATGTCGAAGGGTCAGATGCTGGCGTCCTCTCCTGCCCATTTGGTGAATCTGGGAATTCTGAGACAATGTTACAATTGCCTCATGTACACGGACAACCATCTCCTCCTCCCATGTAACACTAACACTTGTGAGAGATGCAGCTATTTAGCCAGACTGGAGGCTGAGCTCTCTCAACTCAGGACTGGCAAGACCAGGCAGGAGGAGAAGGCAACTACACACACCACAATACCAGTCTCACATAACTCAACCACACCACTGAATCAAACACATAAACACACTAAGACATACTCGGAGGCTCTGAGTAAAATTTACCTAAACAGCAGAGGCCTCCAAAGCAGACACCCAAGCAACTGCAAACTCAATACACCACACAAACAACACATAAACAACAAAATCAGTGTGCAAAGCAGTCACTGCCCTTAAGGCCAAATACAACACCAAACATACTTGTCATAGGTGACTCCATAGTCAGACACACTGACGTCCCGCTCACCAGACTGAGTAAGGAGAAGGTCACAGTAAGCTGCCTGTTGGGCGCTAGAATCCGCCACATAACACAAGCACTCAGGTCTCTCAACAGCAGGTACAAGTACGACTCAGTCATTGTCCACGCTGGTGTCAACGACCTGAGACGTACCTCCTTGGACTACATGAAAAGAGACATTGAGGAGCTCTCTGATTACGTAGCCCAGGCAGGTATGACCCTGACCTTGAGCAGTATCCTACCTTCACCTAGAATGATGCCACAATACAGTGATAAGATGATCAGCTTTAATAATTGGCTTAAATTCTGGTGTCATTCAAAGGGGATCAATGTCTGTCTGCCTGGGATGACATGCTGGACAAGCCACGCTGCTTTGCAAGGACGGCTTGCACCTGTCACCCTAGGCTTCCGGATATTGGCAAAGGCTCTTGCCACCCCCATAGTGCCTTTTTAGGCAAGGCTCAAATTCTAAACCTACCACCCTAGAACACAAAAAGTAAAAACTAAGGGTAATGCTGCTCAATGCCAGAAGTCTCAATCTCAAGATGCACGCACTCGAGGCCCTTCTCAGTATGGAGAACATCGATGTCTGTGCTGTGACAGAAACCTGGTTCAAGGCTCCTGAGAGCACCCCAGCACTAGCAGGTTTCACCTCATATCATGCGTTCGGCCCCAAAATCCGGACAACACCAAGAAAGGAGGGGTGTCCATATTCATAAAGGACACCCACACCTCAAGGTTGGTGGCAACGACGATGCATCGGAGACCATCCAGGTGCAATTAACCATAGGCAAGACTGCTCTGCAATTTGTAGCATGTTACAGGCCACCCTCTCAAACTCAGGAACCTCACATGGCCTTCCTGAAAACAATGGAGGGGATAAATGTATCTCCAAACACCATCATACTAGGTGACTTCAACTACCCTAATATAGACTGGGAACACTACTCAAGCCCAAACACTCTAGCCCAAAGGTTCCTGGAGTTCATAAACTCAAATACCATGTCACCATCCCCACAAGAGGAGAAAACATACTTGATCTCATCATCACGAACATGGGATCACAATGTTCAACACCGGAAGTATACCCCTCACTAGTGAGATCAGATCATAAACTAATCTCGCTGGAGGTCCTCATCCTGCCCCACCTGAAACAAAAAGACCACAGTGAAAACTTCTCAAAAGCCGACTTCACACTTCTAAAAACTAGTGTGGTCTCCTTTAAGGCCCCTGAGCCAGTGGTAAACATTACTCAAACCGCTGAATCACTTACAAATGCCTTCTACCAGCACCTACAGGACTGCATGGATCAGGCAATCCCAAACAAAACTAAGACTCTTTGTACCAAAGGCAAGCATCCAGTCTGGTGGACCCCAGCCATAAACAAGCTCTACAACAAAGGAGGAAGCTACTACAAGATAGAGCAAAATCCTTGAAAGGTAAGACACCTTTGATCATTATAAGTAAAAAACTAAGAGCTCTCATAAAATCACCCAAGGCAAATTTTGAGAGAAAAATCGCCAAGGATTCAAAAGACAATCATAAGGCCTTCTTTAGCTATGTTAGAAACCTAGGAGGAAACTCCCAGATATGCTCAGAATTAGTTCAAAATGATGTGAAGATTACTGAACCTACACACATTGCCAACATACTGGCTGACAGGTTCAGTGCAAACTTCTCCCCTCCCCAAAGGAGAGATATCTATACCAGAGGATTGTAGCCCCCCAAACATCTCCAACGCCCAGGTGAGAACTGCTCTCTCCAAAGCAAAAAACACAGCATCCATGGGACCGGATGGTGTCCCCGGCTGTGTGCTCCATGAACTCAATGAGGAATTAAACCCGCAGTTAGGACAGCTGTTTAATCTTAGCCTCACCTCAGGATACGTACCCAAGGAGTGGCGCACGGAGACTGTGGTCCCACTTCACAAGGGCGGTGCCTCCACCGACCCTGGAAATTACCGTCCCATTAGCTTGACAAGCCTTATCTGCAAAGCCATGGAGAGGATCATAATGGAACTCATAAATAAAGACATAGGGAACTTGCAGACTTTGGATCCAACCCAGTTTGGCTTTGTCAAAGGCAGATCATGCCTTTTAAACTTGGTTGACTTTTTCGAGACAGTCACCAAGGCCATTGATGAGGGAAAGGCAGTCCATACAGCCTACCTTGACCTGGCAAAGGCCTTGACACAATACCCCACTCAGGTATCATCAAAAACTCATCAGCTTGAATGTAAACCCATACATCACAAGATGGGTTGCAAACTGGCTAAGTGACAGAACCCACAGGGTCAGAGTTGCTGGAGCCATGTCAGACTCAAAGCCTGTCACAAGTGGTGTCCCACAGGGCTCAGTCCTGGGTCCACTCTTGTTCGGCATCTACTTTTCTGAAGTACAAGCAAACACAGGAGGGTTATAGCTGACAAAGTTTGCAGATGACTGCAAACTGGGCGCCATAGTCGAAAACACATCTGACACAGATATCCTTGGAAGGGCCTCACAGAAACGGATAACTGGTGCCAGAGCCATGGCCTAAAGTTAAATGCCAAGAAATGCATAGTCATACCCTTCGGGAAAAACAAGGTTACCCTAGCTACCATATAGGTGGCAATCCATTGAGCACAGAAGAAGTCATCAGGGATCTGGGGACCCAGGTTGACAGTAGCCTTCGTTTGACACTCATGTTGCTAAAGTAGTTAGGAAAACCTTCTACATTGCCCACCTGATCATGAAGGGATTCACATCTAGATCAAGGGAGGTCATCGTACCCCTGTACTCATCACTCATTAGACCTATGATTGAGTACAATGCCCCATTCGGAATGTATCTGACCAGACACCTGCAGCAGCTGGAAAGGCCCCAAAAGTTCCTCACCAAAAGGATAAAGGGTCTCAAAAATATGTCTTATGCTGCCCGACTGAAAGAACTCCAGCTCTATTCAGTCTCATACCGCTTGCTCAGAGGTGACCTGTGCCTGACATATAAGGCCATGTCAAACCCTGATTTGATGAATATGCTTCACCTCAAAAATCTAGATCCTCAGAACCACAAGGGCGGGAGACTTAAACCTTGACACGGTTATTAATAGAACATGCTGGAGGGACAGATTCATCACCCAGAGACTCCCTATGCTGTGGAACAAAATCCCGGTACATGTGAGGCAGAGCACCTCGCTGGCCTTGTTCAAGAGGAATCTTGACCAATGGATGGGGGATCGCAGATATACCCCAGGGATTACTTCAGTGTCACTGCTTGACAGAGGCACAGCAAAATAATAGGCATAGTTTTATTCAAACTAAAGGGGTGGCGAAAGCCAAATAACTATGGGCTAGGCTTATAAATGCCCTTGGGCAGATAGCCTAGTATGAACCTATGAACCTATAACCTATGAAAAAACGTAGGAGGTTCTGTCTGAGCAAATACCCCAACCAGGAGTTCTTAAAGTCCACCAGGAATCCAGGCAGGGGGAAGGAGGGCGGGAAGTAATGAATGAACAAAAGATCAACAACACAGATGAAACGTTATGGTAAGACATAACTTCTTTATCTGATGATGTAAATCTTTTGTTCATACATTACAGATAGAACCGAGTCCCCAGCTACTTGAGTCCTGGGTGGCCCTAAGGAAGGATATTCCTGAGCACCATAGAACCAAAAGATGTTCATCCCCTGGAGGCCAAATACAATTTGTAATGAGATATGAAGGTATGAGATCTTGCCCAAGTGGCTGCTGCGCATATATCATCCACAGATTCTCTGGAATGAAAAGCTATAGAAGTAGCCACAGATCTGGTAGAATGAGCCTTTATTCTGGAAGGTAAGGGTAGCTTACTCTGTTGGTAGATAAAGGTAATGACGTTTCTAAGCCAAGAGGATAATGTCACTTTGGAAACAGGTTTACCCAATCTGGGTCCTGCAAAGGCCACAAACAATTGGTTTGTTTTCTTGAAAGATTTAGTCCTGTCCAAATAACAACAAAGCTGCTGGTGCACATCAAGGGTGTGCTAAAGGTACTCCCCTCTATTAGAATGCTGAGGGAAGAAAACAGGCAGGTCAATAGATTGGTTAATGGAAAAGCCAGAAATTACCTTGGGCAAGAAAGAAGGGTCAGTACGAAGGGACACCCTATCCATGTGGAAGACCAAGTGAGGGCTCTTGGCACTCAAAGCCTGCAGCTCGGATACTCTTCTCGCTGAGATAAGTGCTACTAGAAGTAAGGTTTTCCATGACAAAAATTTTAAATCACATGAATCAAAGGGCTCGAAGGGAGAGCCTGAGAGAGACTGAAGCACCAGAGTCAAGTCCCAGGGTTCTAAGGGAGGCTTGACCAGAGGTTTAACATGTAGTACTCCCTTCAAAAAGGTCCTGCATAGGTGGTGTGACATAATTGACGAATTATCAAGACCATTATGAAAAATTGGCGATAGCTGCTAAATGTACAGTGATCGTCGAAGATGAAGCTCCTGCATGTAGAACAGTAGTCAGGTACTGTAGGATCTTTTGAATAGGCATAGAGAAAGGGTCTAAGTTCTGGTCTTTGGCCCAGATAGAGAACCTAGTCCATTTACTAGAATAAACCATTCTAGTGGAAGGTTTGTGTGAGGCCAGAAGAATTTCAAGAACAGGAGATGGGATGTCAGGCAGCCTGGCAATCACTGGAAGTGGAGGAACCAAGCTGTGAGCTTGAGACTGTGCAGGTTCAGATGAATCAATCCCTGAGGATGAGATAATAGGTCCTGGGAATGAATGATCCAGGATCCATGGGCTGTGAATCAGATGAGGCCATAGAAACATGAACCAGACTTGACGTGGCCAGTAGGGAGCAATGAGGATCACTTTGCTTTTCAACCTCTGTGCTTTCTGGAGAAATTTTGGAATGAGGGGAAAGGGGGGAAAGGCATACATTAGACCCGGGGGCCAATCGTACGTTAGAGCATCCCTTGGTGGTTCCCTCAAGGAGGGGATCAAGGCAAAATAGCTCCTGCATTCATAGTTCAGGGGGGAAGCTAACAGGTTGCAGCAAGGCTTGCCCCAAAGTTGGAACATCCGATCTGCTATTACAGAGTTGAGGGACCACTTGTGAGGCATCAGATGTTCCTGCTCAGATTGTCCGTAATAAGGTTGGAACTCCCGGGAATGTGCGTTGCTATAAGAAAGCGACTAGAAGCTATTGCCCAGTGCCAAATCCTCATAGCTTCCCAACACAGGGGGTGAGATCTGGTTCTGCCTTGTTTGTTGATATACCAGATGACTGACATGTTGTCTGACTGAATTGCAATGGTCCCCGAGGGTAGGGATGCATGTAACACTTGCAACACTAAGAGAACTGCCCTCAGTTCCAGAACATTTATGTGCAAGTTGGTCACGATGGGAGTCCAGGTGCCTTGGACAGTCTTTCCCTGAAAATGACCCCACCCTAACAGTGAAGCATCTGTGGTCACCGTGTCCGTGGGTTGGTGAAGACAGAACGGTCAACACCAAAGATTCTTTTGTGGCTCCATCCACCATAGCATTTCTTTCTTGCAACGGTTTTGTAAGGCATATCATGTGGTTGAGTGGGTGGGTTAACAATGACCATTGTGCGGAAAGGAGCCACTGCAGGATTCTCATGTGCAGTCTCACCAGTGGTACTAAAGTAATGGCAGCTGCCATGAGCCCAAGAGTTGCAGTACAAGACGTGGTGGTACAAACGTGTGAGGAAGAAGGTCTTGAATTTGGTGTCTTATTTTCAAAAGGGGGAGAGAAGCTTGACAGGATGTTGTGTCGAAGATCGCTCCAATAAATTCCAGTGTCTTCATTGGGGACATCTGAGATTTGTCTTTGTTGATTGTAATCCCCAAGGGGAGGGTGAGACCTTGAGTGTAAGAGAGGCTGCAGACTAGGAGATTCCTGGTCGGGGTGGTAAGGAGCCAGTCATCTAGATAGGGAAACACCTGGAATCCCTGTAGTCGAAGATGTGCTACCACAACTGCCATACATTTGGTGAACACTCGGGGGCTGTTGAGAGACCGAATGGCAGTGCCCTGAACTGGTAGTGATTGTCTCCCAGCCGGAGGCGGAGAAACCTCCGGGAGCGGTGATCCATCTTTATGTGGTAGTACGCATCCTGTAGGTCTATAGAGCACATCCAATTGTCCCTCCCTAGTAAGGGAAGAATGGACTGTACTGCAACCATCCGGAATGTTTGAGGTTTGATAAATTTGTTCAGTAGGCTGAGATCCAGGATTGGTCTCCAGTCCCCTGTCTTTTTTGGCACTAAAAAGAACCTTGAGTAAAACCCAGATCCTGTCTGTTCTGCTGGGAATGGTTGGATGACTCTTTTTCTTAGCAGCCTTTCTATTTCTAAGGCTGCTAATTCCCTCTGATTGGGTGGTAACATCAGGGATTTATTTGACAGGTCTAGGAGGTAAGTCGAATGGTATTTGGGTAGCCTCTGGATATTATTCTCTGCACACAAACATAGGTAGTAATATGATGCCAGGCTGGTAGATGCAGAGAAAAACAACCCTTGACTGCTTCCAGAGGAAAGTAATCGGGCCGTTGCTCAGGAGCACTGGTAGGGTCTGCCGGAGAAAGAATCTCTGGCTCCCTGGTTACGCGGACCCCCTCTACCCTGAAAGGGGCATCTTCCATATGAGTTGCCACCTCTGCCCTGGGGGGATTGTTCACCACGAATGTCACAAAAGAATCCTTGGGATTTCTTGAAAAATATCTTTCCTCCCTTTTGGTTCCTGGAGTAGGACCTGTGAGGGTTGGAAAAGCTTATGCCCACAGCAGACAAGGTCTTTCCGTCTTTCTCACTACGTGCAAGTGTGTCTCATACCTTGGGTCCGAAAAGTGCAGATTCATCCAGCTGCCCCCTCTGTGGTGTGAGATATCAAACGGATCGAGGAGTTCGAGATGGATTCAAGGGTAGCTAGCTGCAAGGCTACAGTGTCACATATCTCATCAGGCAGTGCCCCCACCAAAGAGGAAGACATTTCAGAAATTAGGTCTCTCTGGAGTAGAGTAAAGTGTGCCAGATAATTCAGCAACCGAAAGGCGAAGGAAGCTGACGCATAGGTCTGCTTCCCTAATCTGTCCATGGTTCGGGACTCCCTGTTTGGAGGATGGACAGTGGAACTACCTTCTGCCAGTTCCCTCTTGGTAGCCACCGCCACGACCATAGAATCAACTGTCAGCTGCTTTGACCAATGGGGCTGGTCTTCAGGTGTAGATAAAATTTTGTCCGGCCTCCGGGGGGACAGGTTCTACATTGTCCAGGGCCTTCCAGGCACGCTGCACAATTAGTTTAACAAGATCATCTGCTGGTGGGGTCACCCAGGAAGTAGAAGGCTGGGCATGAAAGGCCTGCAGAAATACAGATTCCTCAGAAGAAGAGTAGAGGACTTCCATTCCCCACGCTGTTTGAGGATTTTGAAAATGTCTCTGAATGAAACGTCATCTGGGGAAGAGCACGGGGACCCTTCTCCCTCATCACAATCAGTGTCTTCTGTGATAGATTCCTCCAGGGAGTCAAAATGCTTCCTCTTACACTGTTTCTTCCATGGTGGCTCCCCAGTGGGATCTTCTGAGGAGGACTCCGGAGAAGAGGTTCCCCTCACAGGGGGTTCTTGTGACTCCTGTGCCCAGAGACCCAACATAGCGGGTTGGGAGAGGAGCATGCTAGGGGTTGTTTTTGATACTGGTGTCCTAGGTGCTGGCTGTGAGCCTTCGGAATGAAGCGCCCTTTCCATTACCTGTCCAGCAGGCCCACTCGAGCCCACCTACAGTTGAGGGGTTCCAAGAGAACTGGAAGCCATCGAAGCCATGGACATAGATGGTGCCAGTGAGAAAATAGGTGCCAGATTAGGTACCAAGGTATGGATGGTCCAAGCACCGCTCCGAGAAAGCATCGGCTCCATCATAGCCGATGCAGCAAGGGTGGTTGGTACCGACAGGGGAGACACTGTTGTCAGAGCTGAGACAGTATGTACCAAAGCGGACATCGGTACCGGGAACAGGGAGGATGCTGGAGGAGGGTAAGCAGGGGAAGATGAGATAAAGGATTCTGAGTGAGTAGGGACAGAAGTTCTACCTGGAATGGGCAATCCCCTAGCTGCCAGAAGCTGATATACAACCTGCACTAGGTCTAGTTCAGAAAAATTCCTAGTAATCTAAAGGAGGCTGCTGAAGGGGAAAGGACTAAACCTCTGCCCCAAGAAAAGGGTCGTACGTTGGAGAATATCTTGTCCTTGGCAGGTATTCAAATTTTGGAGCTGAAGAAACTGTCAGTACCGTGGCCAGGAATGGTGCCAAGGCATGTACAGTCATCGGAGTCCATGGAGCTGAAGAAGCTGTCGGCACAGTGAATGGTGATGGTGCTGAGGCATGAACAGTCATTGGAGCTGAGGAAGCTGTCGGCACAGTGAATGGTGATGGTGCCGAGGCATGAACAGTCATTGGAGCCATGGAGCTGAGGAAGCTGTCGGCACAGTGAATGGTGATGGTGCCGAGGCATGAACTGAAGAAGCTGTCGGCACAGTGAATGGTGATGGTGCCGAGGCATGAACAGTCATCGGAGTCCATGGAGCTGAAGAAGCTGTCAGCATAGTGAATGGTGATGGTGCCAAGGCATGAACAGTCATTGGAGCCCATGGAGCTGAGGAAACTGTCGGCACCATGGACGGGGACGGTGCCGAGGTATGTACATAGTCATCAGAGCTCCATGGTCAAGAAGACTGTCGGCACCGTAGACAGAGATGGTGCCAAGGCATGTACAGTCATCAGAGCCAATGTGGGAACCAAGGACGGCACCAAAGTCAGTGGTGCCATGGTTAGAACCGAAATAGGAATGAATACCATGGTCAGCACCGAGGGAGAGGACACAGATGCTGGTACCGAGGGTGCTGGTGAAGCACCGAGCTGACTCGGTTCTGAAACTGACAGGGATGCAGGAACCAAGTGACTCCGTTTTTCCTTATATTTTTTGGTCTTAAGAGGGGGTGAGACCTCTGACCCACTGTGTACAAAGAGAGCATCTGGGAAATAGAAAAAAAAAAAAAAAAAAAAAATTAAGCTTATTTCCTGCCTTTCTTGTTAAGTGGTACAGACTATTTGTAGGCTTCTGAGCCCCCAAGCCCTTCTGTGTTTGAGGGAAGCCTTCTAGCTTGTTTATTTCTTATAACTAGCCAGTTTTCTAGTTTCAGCACTCAAATCTGTTTCTTTGATCTCAGCACTTGTTCAGAAAAAAAAAAAAAAAAAAAAAAAAAAATTTCATCTGCTTTTACTGTACTTGTGTTTTTACCTACTTCTTTTTACTTTTGCATCATCTTAAAATACTCAATTGTATTTATTACTGCTTGGTGTAACTCATTCTAAGCCTTTTGGTTTAAACACTTGGGCTTCGGACCAGTTAGTTGTTTTGCACTGAGAGGGTTTGTGGTCTGCACTGTTGTGGCAGAACAGGTAGCTTACATCCTTCTAGGTTGAGAACTGCTGATTGAGGGCTCAGTGTATGTTATTCTAAAAGTGTATTAATTCTGCTTTAAGCACTTGGGCTTTCAAGCCAGTTATTTTACATTAAGAGGGTTCGTGGTCTGCACTCTTGTGGGAGGAGAGGCTGGACTCTGCCCTTCTGAGCTGGGAATTTCTGGTTAAAGGCTTATAGTGCATGCATATCTGAACTGTTCCTTACTGAAGTTGGTGCGCCTTGTTTGCTGTGGCATAGACTGGATTCGGGCCTGCTTGATCTAGCTTTGTTTGTGTAACTTGAGCACTAATCCAGACATTCTCTAAAGTATTCAATGGTATTTATTACTGCTTGGTTGTAACTTGATTAAAGTGTAGCTATCATTCAAGTCTTTTGGATTAAGCACTTGGGCTTCAGAACAGTTGTTTTACATTAGGAAGGTTTGTGGCAAGCACTGTGGTGGCAGGACAGGTAGCTTTCATCCTTCTAAGTTGGGAACTGCTGATTGAGAGCCCAGTGTCCAAGTGTACTAGTTCTGGTTTAGGCACTTGGGCTTCAGGCCAGTTATTTTACATTAAGAAGGTTCGTGGTCTGCACTCTTGTGGGAGAAGAGGCTGGACTCTGCCCTTCTGAGCTGGGAATTTTCTGGTTGAAGGTTTATAGTGCCTGAATATTTGAACTGTATCTTACTGAAATTGGTTCACCTTGTTTGCTCTAGCATAGACTAGATCCAGGCCTACTGAATCTAGCTTTGTTTATATGCTTGTTGTTTGTTTGCTTGTTATTTCCCTGGAAGCTAATTCCACCTAATACACAACTTCTCAGCGCTTCTGTGGATCACTAGTGATATCTGCATTGCTTACTGTACTTATTTCCTTGTTTCACTTGAAAGAAAGTTACTGTTTGTCGTTTTGCATGTAGTTACTTGTAACACATTGCACTCAAGTTACCTGGCACTTGCTCACTAAAGCAATTATATAAGTCAGCACTAAAAATTAAAAGCACTACACCCTCACTCCCCACTGGCCCTTGTTTTCAATTAAGGATTTCCCAATATTATTCTAGCATGTCCAAAGGTCAGTTGTCAATCTCCTCTCCGGTCCAGCTGGTGAATCTGGGAATCTTGAGGCAATGTTATAACTGCCTCATGTACACAGACAACCCTCTCCTCCTCCCACATAACACAAATACTTGCGAGAGATGCAGCTATTTAGCCAAACTGGAGGCTGAGCTCTCTCAACTCAGGACTGGCAAGACCAGACAGGAGGAGAAGGCAACTACATACACCACAAAACCAGCCTCACATAATGCTACCACTCCACTGAATCAAACACATAAACACACAAAGACATACTCGGAGGCTCTGAGTAAAAATGTACCTAAACAGCAGAGGCCTCCAAAGCAGACACCCAAACAACTGCTACCTCAAGACACCCCACAAGCAACACATAAACCACAAAAGCAGTGTGCAAAGCAGTCACAGCCCTTAAGGCCAAATACAACACCAAACATACTTGTCATAGGTGACTCCATAGTCAGACACACTGACGTCCCACTCACCAGGCTGAACAAGGAGAGGGTCACAGTAAGCTGCCTATCGGGCTAGAATCCGCCACATAACACAAGCACTCGGGTCACTCCATGGCAAGTACAAATATGACACAGTCATTGTCCATGCTGGTGTGAGCGACCTGAGACGTACCTCCCTGGACTACATGAAAAGAGACATAGAGGAGCTCTCTGATTATGTAGCCCAGGCAGGTATGACCCTAACCCTGAGCAGTATCCTTCCTTCACCAAGAATGATGCCACAATATAGAGACAAGATGATCAGCTTTAACAATTGGCTTAATGTCTGGTGTCATTCAAAGGGGATCCAGTGTCTGTCTGCCTGGGATGACATGCTTGACAAGCCACGCTGCTTCGCAAGGGACGGCTTGCACCTGTCACCCTGGGATTCGGATATTGGCTAAGGCTCTTGCCACCCCATAGTGCCTTTTTAGGCAAGGCTCAAATTCTAAACCTACCACCCTAGAAAACAAAAATGGGAAGAAACTGAGGGTAATGCTGCTCAATGCCAGAAGTCTAAATCTCAAAATGCACGCACTCGAGGCCCTTCTCAGTATGGAGAACATCGATGTCTGTGCTGTAACTGAAACCTGGTTCAAGGCTCCTGAGAGCACCCGGCACTATTAGGTTTTACCTCATATCATGCGTTCCGGCCCCAAAACCCGGACCACACCACAAAAGGAGGGTGTATCCATATTCATAAAGGATACTCACACCTCCAGGTTGGTGGCAACGCAAGCCGGAAACCATCCAGGTGCAACTAACCATAGGCAAAACTGCTCTACAAATTGTAGCATGCTACAGGCCACCCTCTCAAACTCAGGAACCCCACACAGCCTTCCTGAAGACACTGGAGGGTATAAATGTATCTCCAAACACCATCATATTGGGTGACTTCAACTACCGAATACAGACTGGGAACATTACTCAAGTCCTAACTTTCTAGCCCAACGGTTCCTGGAGTTCATAAATTCAAATGCCATGGAACAGCTAGTCACTGTTCCCACGAGAGGAGAAAATATACTAGATCTCATTGTCACAAACATGGGGACAAAATGCTCCACACGAAGTATATCCCTCATTGGTGAGATCTGATCAGACACTAATCTCACTGGAAATCCACATCCTGCCCCACCCCAAGCAAAAAAGACCATAGTGAAGAACTTCTCTAAAGCAAACTTCACACTACTCAAGACTGGTGTGGTATCCTTCAAGGCCCCTGAGCCAGAGGAAACTACAACCCAAGCTGCGGAAGCCCTTACAAATGCCTTCTATGAACACCTCCAGGACTGCATGGATCAGGCAATCCCAAATAAAACCAAGACTCTTTCCACAAAGGGCAAACGTCCAGTCTGGTGGACCCCAGCCATTAACAAACTTTACAATAAGAGGAGAAAGCTATTACATGATAGAACAAAATCCATAAAAGGGAAGTCACCCTGATCATTATTAGTAAAAAATACGAGCACTCATAAAATCAACTAAGGCCAATTTTGAGAGAAAATTGCCATGGATTCAAGGACAATCATAAGGCCTTTTTCAGCTATGTTAGGAACCTGGGTGGAAACTCCCAGATATGCTCAGAATTAGTCCAAAATGATGCAAAAATCACTGAACCCACAGACATTGCCAACATACTGGCAGACAGGTTCAGTGCAAACTTCACACCTCTCCCCTAAAGGAGAGATAACTATCCCAGCCGAGTGTAGCCTCCCGGACATCTCAAATGCGCAGGTGAAAGCTGCTCTCTCTAAAGCTAAAAACACAGCATCAATGGGACCGGATGGTGTCCCCGGCTGTGTGCTACACGAGCTAAATGAGGAATTAAACCCGCACATAAGGCAGCTGTTTAATCTCAGCCTTACCACAGGATCGTGCCCAAGGAGTGGCGTCGGCAACTGTGGTCCCACTCCACAAAGGCGGTGCCTCTACAGACCCTGGTAATTACCGCCCATAAGCAACAAGTCTAGTCTGCAAAGCTATGGAGAGGATCATAATGGAGCTCATAAACAAAGATATAGGGGACTTGCAGACATTGGACCCGACCCAGTTTGGCTTTGTCAAGGGAAGATCATGCCTTTTGAACTTGGTTGACTTCTTGAAACAGTCACCAAGGCCATTGATGAGGAAAGGCAGTCCATACAGCCTACCTTGACCTTGCAAAGGCTTTCGACACAATACCCACTCGGGTATTGTAGAAAAACTACCAGCTTAAATGTAAACCCATATGTCACAAGATGGGTTGCAAACTGGCTTAAGGACAGAACCCACAGGGTTAGAGTTGCTGGCGCTGTGTCAGACTCCAAGCCGGTCACAAGTGGTGTCCCACAGGGCTCGGTCCTTGGCCCCTATTGTTTGGCATCTACTTCTCAGAAGTACAGGCCAATCTGTAAGAACTCTGGAGCACAAAGTTTACAAGCGACTGCAAACTGGGCGCCATAGTGGAAAGTGCATCGGACACGGATATCCTTCAGAAGGGACTCACGGAAACAGATAGCTGGTGCCAGAGCCATGGCCTGAAGTTAAACGCCAAAAATGTATAGTCATACCCTTCGGGAAAAACAAGGTAACCCCAAGCTACCATATAGGTGGCAATCCACTAAGCACAGAAGAGGTTATCAGGGACCTGGGGACCCAGGTTGACAGTGGCCTTTCTTTTGACACTCACATTGCTAAAGTGGTTAGAAAGACCTTCTACATTGCCCACCTGATCATGAAGGGATTCACATCCAGATCTAGTGAGGTCATTGTTCCCCTGTACTCTTCACTTATCAGACCAATGATCGAGTACAATGCCCCATTCGGGATGTATCTCACCCGACATCTGCAGCAATTGGAGAGACCCCAAAAGTTCCTCACCAAAAGGATAAAGGGACTCCAAAATCTGTCATATGCTGCCAGATTGAAGAAACTCCAGCTCTATTCAGTCGCATACCGTCTGCTCAGAGGTGACATGTGCCTGACATACAAGGCCATGTCCAACCCGGAATTAATGGACATGCTCCACCTCAAAAATCCAAATCCACCAAAACCACTAGAGCAAGCGACTTAAACCTTAGCACGGATATAAATAGGACGTGCTGGAGGGATAGATTTATCACTCAGAGACTCCCTATGCTGTGGAATAAAATCCCGGTCCATGTGAGGCAGAGCACCTCGCTGACTCTGTTCAAGAGAAATCTAGACCTGTGGATGGGAGATCGTAGGTTTACCCCAGGAATCAACTCTGTGTCACTGCTGGACAGAGGCACAACAAACTAATGGGCACAGTATTTTTTCATATAAGGGGTGGCGTAAGCCACAATAATTTGGGCTAGGCTTATAAATGCCTTAGGGCAGATAGCCTACTATAAACCTATGAACCTATGAACCTATGAGAAGGGTGTCTTGAGTAACCCTTTTAAAATAAGTTTATTCTTACATTCTGCTAGTGTCCGATTACTAAAACCAGCACAAATGTCACAATCAGCTTTAATATGATCCACACCCAAACAGTAGACACAACGGACATGTGTATCTAAGTTAGGCACCTTACGTCCACACTTGTCACACTGTTTAAAACCCAACTTAGCTTTGTCTGACATGGTAAGGAAAACAATGCTCTCCTATAGAAAGAATAAGATAAAATAATATATATATATATATATATATGTATATATATGTATAAAATAATAATAATAATAATAAAAATCTTTAAAATAATAAAATACCAGTGATGTCATTTTAAAGAATACCACTAGTAAAAAGGAAGGCCTGTCAAAGACAGGAGAGAGGGACAGTATCAAAAAAGGTAAAAAAATTAAATTAACAAGGAAAAGGGTAGGAAATAGGCTTAGGTTATAGGGGACAGTGAGAAAAGGCTAACTTGACTAAAAAATTAGTAATTTAGAAGAAACTGTCAAAGTCAACAATTTACTACTTAGCTTTGAGAGAGATGGCTAACACATCTGACTACGAATGCGGCAAACGAGATCTGGAGTATCTAGGAGAGGGCATTGTGGGTAGGTTCTTAGCTAAGAGTTTTTGGTTTGCGCGAGCTGGAAAACGGCTGTATCAGTTCCAAGGATGGAATCAAGGTCCTATCTGTAAATTATGAACAAAAGATTTACAACATCAGATGATAGGTTTGACAAATCCTGCCCTAGACTTGGAAAAGGCAGACGTATTGCAATATATGTAAAGGTGTGAACTGAAAACCAAGTTATTGCCTCCAAAATGTCCCTAGTGGGCACCCCTTTAAGCAATGCAGTAGAGGTAGCCCTGGTGGAATATATCCTTATAGTCTCAGGGGGTTTCTTACAATGATGGCTATCCTCAACCCCTTTTCCCATTTTGCACATGGGGTCATGGGGTCACTTCCACAGTGACAATCATATCGAGGCAAGGTTTACACCACAGGGTGGCTAGTCCTGCTATATCTTACCATGATGGCTTTAACAGAAGAAAATGCAATGGGGATCTATTTGGAGATTATTTGCTTGGAGATTAGTTTCCTCTCAGAGCAACTGGGGAAGGGCACAAAATGTTGGTCTGATTTCCTGATACTCTTGGCTCTTAGTAGTAACACAGCTGCCTATTCGGAAAGAAGGTGAACAAATGTATGGATTTATTCAACGAGGTCTCTATTACCACCTTGGGTGTAAAAGTCCTGAGTGAGACTCCATCTAGGTGGAAACTAATGAAGGAATCCACACACATTAGGATCTCAAGCTCAGACACTCTTCTGGCTGAGGTGATCACTAGTAAGAGGGAAGTCTTCCAGGTTATACAATTTTAATTCCATGGAAGCAGTTGGTTCAAAGGATGGAAGTATCACTTACTCAAACACAAAACTGAGATCCTAGGGTGCAACTGGAGGCTTTCTAGGAGGCCTAATGCGAACAACCTCTCTCAGAAACTGTTTCATGAGGGGGGTAAGAAAAGAGAGGAGACTGAGAAGGCAAGTAGGTTGAGATAGCTGAAGCATGGATTTTTATGGAGGAGTGAGAGAGCTCTTGTTCAAAAAGGCTGACCAAATAAAACTGGATGAGAGGAATCTTGGCTAGAGGAGGGTTTTGTGCATTTGGTCTACACCAAAGGGTGGACCTTTTCCATTTGGTGGAGCACAACTTCCTTGTGCTAGGTCTCCTGACCTCTCTCAGAATATCTAAGACCTATTTTTCAAGGAGAGATTCCTTCCATGAAATCAAGGTATCATCCATATTGACAGTCTAAGTGTCTTCAGGTTGGGGTGTACAATCTTGCCCCTGTCCTGTTAGCAGGTCCATTCTCTGTGGCAATTTCCATGGTTCTGTGTTGGTCAGGCTGATTACCTGAGGGTACCAGTGCTGCCTGGGCCAGTCTGGGGCTATTAGTATTACCCTTGATCCCTCTTCTCTTACCTTTAGTAATACCCTGGGGAGTAGTGGTATTGGGGGAGACATAGAGGAAACAGCCTGTCCAAGTGAAAGAGAAAACATCTGTCCTCCAGACTGACTTCACTTTGCCCCTGGAGCAACATTTTTTCAGGTGACCATTTTCTTTGGTGGCAAGAAGGTTTAACATTGGTATGCCCCATTTTATGGCTATGCTGAGAAATACTTCCTGATGCAGATGCCACTTGTGACGGTCTGACAGGCTTCTGTTGAGGTGGTCTGCTAGTTGGTGGTGCACATCCAGCAAGTACTGTGCCATGAGGTGTAAGCCCAAGGAATGAACTATTTCCCAAACATCCATTGCTAGGCAGCAAAGCAGATAAGACTTGGTCCCCTCCATTTATGTACCACATAACAGTTGTGTCTGTCTTCACTACTAGTACTTCTAGCTTTTTTTGGAAGGCTATCAGGCCTTTTTAGACTGCCATTAAGTTCCTTTAGATTTACGAGTTTGTCCCTGAACTTGGAGTCCCATTTGCCTTGAGAGTGGAAGCAGATGAAATGGGCCTCCGGGTTATTTCTGATGCATCAGTTGTTGGGTTTTCTCCTGGGAATGAATCTGAAAGAGAGACCCAGAATGAGGGAGCATGCCTGAGGCCACAATGTGAAATTCCTCTGGAAACAAGGTATCAGCTTTATTTTTGCTATGAGAGGCTGTGAATGCTGGAACCACAGATTCTTAAGGAATCAGCAAAGTTTCCTCATGTAGTCTGACCAAAGAAATCATGAGGATGCAAGAGGCCACGTAACCCAGGACCCTGAGATACTTCCCTGGCTGCGAGGTAATTCCTGGCCATTATTTGCTTGAAGTATAGAGTTAGGAAAGCAACCTTGTCTAGAGGTAAGAAGGCCTTCTGGAGGGCTGAATCAAGTAGGGCCCCCAAGAGCCAGTAACACAATCCTGGATATGACGTTTGTCTGAGACTTTTTGTGCATTGATGGTGAACCTCACAAAGGTTAAAAGGTTTTTGCTAAACAGCACAGTCCAAATTCAGTTTTTTTCTGGCTTTGTTACCTGAAGGAGGCAATTGTCCAAACAGGGGTAAATTTGAATTCCCTTTGTTCTGCAGTAGGCTATTAGAGAGGTTAGGCATTTTGGTAAGATCCTGGGAGCAGTAGACAAGCCAAAGGGCAGAGCACAGAACTGATAGTGCCTGGTACATGCTCTGAAGCATATGAAGCTTCTGTGTGATTCTTCTATGAGAATACAAAAGTATGCATCTTTTAAGTCTAGGGTGACCATGAGAGCACTGGGAGAGATCATGGGTAGAAGCTTTTGAAGAGTTAACATCTTCAATTTTTGGTCCTGCAGGAATTTGTTGCGTCTTGACAGGTTTGGTATTGGCCACCATGCACCTTCTTTTCTGGGTACTAGAAAGACTCTGGATTAAAATCCTTTACCTTGCAGGTGTGTTCAGGTACTGGTTCCATAGAGCTCTGGGCACACACTAATTCTATCTGGGTCAATGCTTCATTTTTTTGTTTTGGTGAAATGTCTGGGAAGCCTGAGGGAACCAGAGATGCTTGAATTTGAGGTTGCAACCCTTTGAAATAATGTTTAGCAGGGTCTATATTATGTGATCGAATGCTTAGGTGAGAGAACACCTAAACATCGACAACATATCGAACCACACAACAGAGAACACCGGGAAATTGAACTGTCGGCCACCAAAAAATAAACCGGTTTACAGCCAAACTAAGTGGGAGCTTCACCCCCCCACAACCCCTGACATGAGATCCTGGCCGCATATTATGAGAGAGCTATTGATCTCAATATTTCTGAGGTCAAAACTATGACTGCGGATTGCAAAAAATTTGTTTCACTTCCTTCATATGATATTGCAGTGGCTAAGCTGTCCAAGGAATTAGCTACATTTGAAAAATTAACCAAGGACAGAAAACTTAAAAAATTTAATAGAGATATTATGGATTACAAGAGGGGTAACCCTTTCGATACTCAGAGATCTGTTAGATTTGATGATGCAAACCTTGGAGTAACCAGAGGCAGGGCAAGGAAAAGACACAGATCTATTTTGAAACACAGAGACAAATCTTACACTAGTACCTCGGGGGAGGAGTCCTCTTACCACTGACAGTGAAAATGCATTAACATATGAATCTCCCAGGCGAAAAAGGTCAAACTCAAATGTCCCTTTAGACAAAAGGGTAAGCGGAGGGGTGGTCGAAAACATAGACGCAGAAACTGGTACAGAATCAATGGAGGGGCTGATAACAACTACTCAGGCAATAGCAACACAATTTAAGAATGTACTGAACTTGTCTGATACTATTTTAATACATGAACAACAACAATTACTAAATAAAGGATTAGGTTTTGTACCAAGCTTCCTGTGTGATGAATACAATATTGTATTAGATGTCAATAAATTCTGCCGTAACCTTAATTTGAAAATATTTTTTTCAGAACAGGACTCATCCACCTCTCAAAGAACTACTGACTTCAGATTTCACAAATTTCAATTTCTACCACCCATGAATAAACACGTGGCCATATTTCAACAATCTGTTCTACGGGATTTACACTTCCCTCATGCAGAAACACACATCATGAGGGAAAACATAACTCAATCTGAAAAAATGGCACTGGCAGAACTCAGAAATAACCGTAATATAGTGGTTCTTCCAGCAGACAAGGGTGGAGCAGTGGTGATTCTCAATAAGGATTATTACATTAATGAGGGTCTACAACAACTATCAGATAGGCAGTGTTATATGCATATGGGTTATGATCCTACTATGAACTTTAAAAAAGACATAGACTCATTTATTAATTTGGCAGTTGAGGAAGGTATTATTACCTCTAACACAGCCCAACATCTTACAGTAACGGACCCACAGAAACAAATTCTGTATTTACTTCCTAAAATCCATAAGTCTATTACCAAACCACCAGGTAGATCTATTGTTGCTGGCATTGGCTCACTTACTGAACCACTTTCTGTGTTCTTAATGGAACAACTTAAACCATTACTGAAGCAAGTCAGAGCCAGGATACAAGACACAACCCAATTTTTACAAATTATACAGGACACTCAGTTGTTACCTCATTGGTTAATGTGTACGTTGGACGTCAAATCCTTGTACACTAGTATACCCCACTGGGCGGGGTTACAGGCCTTACAGTTCTGGTTAGAAAAGACAAACCTTTACTCTCCTGGTTTCAATACCCTTATCATTTGTATGGCAGAACATATACTGAACAAAAATGTGCTTTACTTCCAAGGCGAATGTTACTGGCAACTCCAAGGTACTGCCATGGGTGCATCCTTTGCCCCTATCTACGCCGATTTATTTATGGCATATCTTGAGGAATGTCTGATATATAATCCACTACATAACACATATATGGTGGAAATCGATATATGGCGTAGATATTTGGATGACTTTTGGATGGTGTGGCGTGCTGATACTACATACCTACAAGAGTTTGTAGAATACTTGAATGACAACATTTGGGGTATACAATTTACCATAACTTCTGACTTACATAGGATCGATTTTCTGGATGTAACGGCTTACAGAAACCATGATCACACATTGAGTACTAAAATTCACAGAAAATACCCACAATATAACACACTACTACATGCATCCAGTATGCATCCATGCCACACCATATGGAACATACCTAAATCACAGTTCCTTAGGATTAAACGCATCAGTTCTAACTGAACTGATTTTGAGGAAGCCAAGACCGACCTTGAAAACAGATTCTTAGAAAGGGGATATAACTTTTTTGATGTCCATTCTGCCAGCACTTGGGCACAGAAACAGGATAGAAACACATTACTTCAATATAAGGTATCGCCACAAACAACACAAGTACCCTGTCTCAGATTTGCCACTACATACGGTAGAAACCACAGCATCATCAGAAATATTCTGGATGATAATTGGAACATCTTACTAGCCAACAATCATCTTAGGGAAATATTAGGTCCCAAATGTCAGTTTTCATATAGGAGAGGTAGAACATTGGGTGCTCTATTCTCACATTATAAACATAAGGAAAGTGGAGGGGCTAAATTCAAACAGTTAACACTTTCTGGTGATTCCCTCCTGGGCACATTTCCCTGTGGCCATTGTATTTCCTGTAACCAAGTGAATAAGCTGAAACAATTCACTAGTGCTAATACTAGCAAGGTATATGATCTGAGGATTTTCAGTAACTGCTCTAGCACTTGGATAACATATCTGGCCACATGTCAATGCTCTGCATTTTATGTTGGACAAATGTCACGCTCATTAAGAATTAGGATTGGTGAACATAGGAGTGATACCAGAAACAAGAAGGATACCAATGCACTGTACAGACACACAATCAAACATCCAAAGGCTAAATTTATGTTTTCAGTCATCGACAAAATTACTGGTGACCGGAGCAATATACAAGGTTGGCATAGTATCCTCAATCATAAAGAAAAATATTGGATCATTCATCTAGGGGCTCTTTTTCCCCCTGGACTTAATGACCACTTATGAACATGTTTTGGAATATAATGGATACTATAGACTAAGATTATAATAACTGTTTAATACAGCTAACCTGTTGTGATATGCATTACTATTGGGTTACCCATGTTACCTATATTGGTTGATATGTCAGACTGTTTTGGTAGTAATCATGTCACTACTTTATATTTTTCTATTATCCAAATTTTTTTTTCGGTCCTTGTATACCATTATTTAGATACTTTTGTATGGCTATATGTATTTCTGCTTTTCCATATGAAAATATTTGACTATTCATTTATTTTAGTAAATTGGATATGTGCAGTAACAATTTGGATAAATATTGCAACTATCTATGCATACATGTATTGTATATACTATCCTTTCAGTATATATACAAATGTTTTTCTTGACACACTTTTATGCTATTGCTTTATAATTATGTTATATTATATATATATATATATATATATATATATATATATATATATAAACACTTTTGTAATAGGTTGATATTACTTTGAGCCCACTAACACTTCCTTTCATACTTGAAAACTGTGTTTAAAACGCTTACATCCTGGTATTTTACTCTATTATGTTTTCAACCTAAGGGTTGGATCATACCATTGTCGTCATTGGTGGACGTAACTTATAAATATTCATGACATTGGACTTTGGAATTCAAGCTAATCACACTAAAGAAGGCTGTTAAGCCAAAACCAGTTTGTTATTTTTATTACAGGACATTTTTGTTCTGTAATTTATACCTTTTTCAACAATAAAAGGATTCTGACTGCTTATGCTGGCCTCTTGCGTTTGGAATGTCTGGGAAGCCTGAGGGAACCCAGGGATGCTTGAATTTGAGGTTGCAACCCTTTGAAATAATGTTTAGCAGGGTCTATATTACGTGATCGAATGCTTAGGTGAGCGAACACCTAAACATCGACCACATATCGAACCACACAACAGAGAACGCCGGGAAATTGAACTGTCGGCCACCAAAAAATAAACCGGTTTACAACCAAACTAAGTGGGAGCTTCACCCCCCACAACCCCTGACATGGGGGGCTGTGCCCCCCACACCCTCCTAACTAAATATATCAACTCCGAGATCACTCTATAGTGAATAAAATGGCAAAACGCAGCAAACAGCCAAGGGAAATCTTTCCCTGCATTAATATGGCTGTTCACTGTTTTTTTGCCTTCAATGTTATGTGGTCGATGTTTAGGTGTTTGCTCACCTAAGCATTCGACCATGTAATATAGACCCTGTTTAGCACTCATTGGTCTGTAGTAATGTGAGCCCAGATTCTGTGAAATAGTGATAGCTTGCCCCCTAGCCTGGGTGGTGGAAGTTGAGGGGAGGGGGTAGGTGGTGTCAGTGCTGAGTTATTGTTGCTCCCTGTTAGGGGCTTGTGTGCATGGTCTCCCTGGCCTAATGAGTTTCTGAATGCCATTACTTGGGCCGTTGGTGCTGTCTTTGTCTCCTTTCCCTATGGGGCTTTCTTTGTCTATCCCTTGGTTGGGAAGTAAAGGTGCTTGGCGGGGTAGTTTCTGCTGAAGCAAGGAGGTTGTACCTGTAGGACATCTTTAACAGTCTACATGGATTTGAACTTGTCATCCATTTTCTTGAGTACAGCTTAAACCTTGGAACCAAAGAAGAATCCATGGGGCTGGATTTTACATGGTCTGGGAGGGACTGTTCTCTCAGCCAGGCATGTCTTCTTATGACTGAATCTGAAGCTGCAGCCCTATTGGAAGCTTCCATACCATTGCAGCCGCAGTGCAGTGTGTGTTTGGCTACCTGACAGCAGGAGTTACAAAGGTTCAATAGCCTCTGAGAGAGATCCTTGTTCTCCATGCCCATCAACTTCTACTTCATTTGATCCACAATATTTTCCTGGTATTTAAGCATGTGAAACTGGCAGGTGAAGACCCACATGGAGAGGGTAGCAGAAGTGTAAACATTTTTGCCAAATCTGAGTTCCTACGTAGGCAAGGGGGTTTTGGATGAGCTAGCTTTGGCTCCCTTAGAGCCTGAGGTCACATCCTCAAAGTCTGCCAAGGGGGTCTTAAAGAGATGTATATGAGAATCCAGAACCCTATAAAAACCTGTCTTGGTTTTCTAGAGGCAAGAGGCAGGAAATATGATTTTAAGGAGGAGTCCTGGAATACATCATCTACCAACTTTAAGACAGGAGGAAAGGTGAGGGGTTTGTGTTCAGGGAGGTTAAATTCCCTAATTCTTTTCTTAGATTGTGGGTAGTCTTGTGCTTCCTACTTGAAGTGTTCCCTCAAGGTGTGAAGAATTTCTCCAAAAGGAATATCCTCAGGAGGGGAGGCCGATGCAAGATTCTCCTCTGTGTCTAAATCCCCAAAGGAGACCAGAGAAGCACCCTCTTTAAAGGTAGAATCCTCCTGGTCAAAGTCCTTATCTGAATCAAAGGAATCAGAGAGGTCTTCTGGAGGGGTGTCTCTTTTAGCTGGAGAGAACTCAGGGGGAGGCTGCTTGGATCTAACCAGAGAGATTACATCTTCAGCCAACCTCACAGGATTTTGTTGACAAGCCTGGGAATGGGAGCCGGTAAGCCTAGGCAGAGACAGGACTGGAGCCACTTTTTTGTGACAGACCTCCAGCCCATAATGGACAACTGACTTATATGGGTGAAAGTCTGTAGCAACTTCTAGGCAATGTGAAGAGCTGTCATTGGTCTTAGTGCAGTTGTTGGAAGATGGAGCCTGCATAACAACCTTGAACCCAACCAACAATCTGAGTCTTATGGTTTGGAAAGACATTGAGGGACCAGAAGGCATAGTGGACTCCGAACCGGTCTTGATAGAGGCCACCACCTCAGTTGCAGAAAGGAACTATGAAAGTGCCTCACCTTCTTCAGTGATAACAAGCCAAGTAGAACTGGCCAACTGCTCCACTCCCTGCCAGATACGGGGAAATGGTTTCTTCCCATTCAAGTACTAACTCCTTCCCCTATTCATCCAGTGGTATCTGAGCAGTTGGACCTGAATTCACTCCAGGCTATGTCTTCCTCCAAGTGAAAGATATGGTCGTCTTTGACTCTGATAGTTTCTTTGATTCAGTTCACTCCAAATATTTCAGTGTCATCTGGATCTCAGAGATGTGTAGTCTTTGCTGACTCGGGGAGATGGTTCAGAGCCTAGACCTTCAGATCCATCCCTCCCCCACAGAGCTTCGGTGTTGGATAGCTTGGCTCTGACATCCACTTCAGATCAGAGCCAAGCAATTTCTTGGGTCAAGCCTCCTCCAAGAATTTTGGCTCCTACAGTGAATCTCCATGGAACTGTCTCAGGCTCAGCATTCAAAGAGTGCTCTCGAAGTCTTGAGAGCAGATGTTCCTATGGAGCTCTGATCCATCATTCCCCTGTAGGAGTTTCCCACAGGTCCTGAGCCTGCTGTAGCCAGCTCCCAAAAGTCTTGAGCCCGTTTTCATTGATGAAACCCCATCAGCTTCTGAGTCTATTCCAGAGCACCTACCAAAGAGGTGCATAAGAAGCAGGGGTGTAAAAGGACATACATTGATACCCCCCCAGGAATCACTCACAGAGGATACATAACTGCTGTCAATGCTCCACCAGATGTCTCTCGAGGTCACTGAGAACCCAGAAAATAGCTTGGCTTTATCTTCAGTTTCTTCTCTCATGACCTTCTTGGAGGCCAGCATGGAACCTGCTTCTCACACATTGGTGAGGGGCCCAAATGGATTCCTCAGACCCTTGTTAGGGAAGAGGTGCTGGGCACCTTAATAGAATTCAGGCAGGGGTCTGAGCCTCCACATTTTGTCAGAGCAGACTCCCCAGTTAAGACAAGCCAAAAAGCTAAGCATTTAATTCAAGCCTGGATCATTTTTTCTTATCCTTTTTCACTTAGGGATGTCTGCCTCAGCTGGAGCAGTGGATGCCATAGGATGTGACTGATCAGATGACTGACTAAGATACCTTGCTAAAATCTGTCTGGGTACAGCATTTCCCCCCACCTGAGTCAAGATATCTGAGATCAGGAGAAGCTGCCTGGGAGGCTGTAATGTCAGGCTGTGCAGTAAGGGGTACCAATGTTGTCTGGGCCAATATGGAGCAATGAGGATGGCCATTGATCTCTCCTCCCTTATTTTGATCAGTACCTTGGGAATAAGAGGCAGAGGAGGGAATGCATACAAAAAGAGAGTGTTCCAGGGGAAGGTCAAGGCATCCACCTTCCACGCTAGGTGGTGATACTCCCTGGTACAGAAATTTTCAGCTGATAGTTGAGATACGAAGCAAAGAGATCTGCCTCCAGAGTCCCCCACTCCTGAGTGATTTGTAAAAAGATTTTTCTGTGAAGC
>NC_056737.1:1098809705-1098822205 GCF_019279795.1 Protopterus annectens
CTGTCATATCTGAATGACTTCAATCCTTGGTGTGTAGCACTCTTAAACCTGTCATATCTGAATGACTTCAATCCTTGGTGTGTAGCACTCTTAAACCTGTCATATCTGAATGACTTCAATCCTTGGTGTGTAGCACTCTTAAACCTGTCATATCTGAATGACTTCAATCCTTGGTGTGTAGCACTCTTAAACCTGTCATATCTGAATGACTTCAATCCTTGGTGTGTAGCACTCTTAAACCTGTCATATCTGAATGACTTCAATCCTTGGTGTGTAGCACTCTTAAACCTGTCATATCTGAATGACTTCAATCCTTGGTGTGTAGCACTCTTAAACCTGTCATATCTGAATGACTTCAATCCTTGGTGTGTAGCACTCTTAAACCTGTCATATCTGAATGACTTCAATCCTTGGTGTGTAGCACTCTTAAACCTGTCATATCTGAATGACTTCAATCCTTGGTGTGTAGCACTCTTAAACCTGTCATATCTGAATGACTTCAATCCTTGGTGTGTAGCACTCTTAAACCTGTCATATCTGAATGACTTCAATCCTTGGTGTGTAGCACTCTTAAACCTGTCATATCTGAATGACTTCAATCCTTGGTGTGTAGCACTCTTAAACCTGTCATATCTGAATGACTTCAATCCTTGGTGTGTAGCACTCTTAAACCTGTCATATCTGAATGACTTCAATCCTTGGTGTGTAGCACTCTTAAACCTGTCATATCTGAATGACTTCAATCCTTGGTGTGTAGCACTCTTAAACCTGTCATATCTGAATGACTTCAATCCTTGGTGTGTAGCACTCTTAAACCTGTCATATCTGAATGACTTCAATCCTTGGTGTGTAGCACTCTTAAACCTGTCATATCTGAATGACTTCAATCCTTGGTGTGTAGCACTCTTAAACCTGTCATATCTGAATGACTTCAATCCTTGGTGTGTAGCACTCTTAAACCTGTCATATCTGAATGACTTCAATCCTTGGTGTGTAGCACTCTTAAACCTGTCATATCTGAATGACTTCAATCCTTGGTGTGTAGCACTCTTAAACCTGTCATATCTGAATGACTTCAATCCTTGGTGTGTAGCACTCTTAAACCTGTCATATCTGAATGACTTCAATCCTTGGTGTGTAGCACTCTTAAACCTGTCATATCTGAATGACTTCAATCCTTGGTGTGTAGCACTCTTAAACCTGTCATATCTGAATGACTTCAATCCTTGGTGTGTAGCACTCTTAAACCTGTCATATCTGAATGACTTCAATCCTTGGTGTGTAGCACTCTTAAACCTGTCATATCTGAATGACTTCAATCCTTGGTGTGTAGCACTCTTAAACCTGTCATATCTGAATGACTTCAATCCTTGGTGTGTAGCACTCTTAAACCTGTCATATCTGAATGACTTCAATCCTTGGTGTGTAGCACTCTTAAACCTGTCATATCTGAATGACTTCAATCCTTGGTGTGTAGCACTCTTAAACCTGTCATATCTGAATGACTTCAATCCTTGGTGTGTAGCACTCTTAAACCTGTCATATCTGAATGACTTCAATCCTTGGTGTGTAGCACTCTTAAACCTGTCATATCTGAATGACTTCAATCCTTGGTGTGTAGCACTCTTAAACCTGTCATATCTGAATGACTTCAATCCTTGGTGTGTAGCACTCTTAAACCTGTCATATCTGAATGACTTCAATCCTTGGTGTGTAGCACTCTTAAACCTGTCATATCTGAATGACTTCAATCCTTGGTGTGTAGCACTCTTAAACCTGTCATATCTGAATGACTTCAATCCTTGGTGTGTAGCACTCTTAAACCTGTCATATCTGAATGACTTCAATCCTTGGTGTGTAGCACTCTTAAACCTGTCATATCTGAATGACTTCAATCCTTGGTGTGTAGCACTCTTAAACCTGTCATATCTGAATGACTTCAATCCTTGGTGTGTAGCACTCTTAAACCTGTCATATCTGAATGACTTCAATCCTTGGTGTGTAGCACTCTTAAACCTGTCATATCTGAATGACTTCAATCCTTGGTGTGTAGCACTCTTAAACCTGTCATATCTGAATGACTTCAATCCTTGGTGTGTAGCACTCTTAAACCTGTCATATCTGAATGACTTCAATCCTTGGTGTGTAGCACTCTTAAACCTGTCATATCTGAATGACTTCAATCCTTGGTGTGTAGCACTCTTAAACCTGTCATATCTGAATGACTTCAATCCTTGGTGTGTAGCACTCTTAAACCTGTCATATCTGAATGACTTCAATCCTTGGTGTGTAGCACTCTTAAACCTGTCATATCTGAATGACTTCAATCCTTGGTGTGTAGCACTCTTAAACCTGTCATATCTGAATGACTTCAATCCTTGGTGTGTAGCACTCTTAAACCTGTCATATCTGAATGACTTCAATCCTTGGTGTGTAGCACTCTTAAACCTGTCATATCTGAATGACTTCAATCCTTGGTGTGTAGCACTCTTAAACCTGTCATATCTGAATGACTTCAATCCTTGGTGTGTAGCACTCTTAAACCTGTCATATCTGAATGACTTCAATCCTTGGTGTGTAGCACTCTTAAACCTGTCATATCTGAATGACTTCAATCCTTGGTGTGTAGCACTCTTAAACCTGTCATATCTGAATGACTTCAATCCTTGGTGTGTAGCACTCTTAAACCTGTCATATCTGAATGACTTCAATCCTTGGTGTGTAGCACTCTTAAACCTGTCATATCTGAATGACTTCAATCCTTGGTGTGTAGCACTCTTAAACCTGTCATATCTGAATGACTTCAATCCTTGGTGTGTAGCACTCTTAAACCTGTCATATCTGAATGACTTCAATCCTTGGTGTGTAGCACTCTTAAACCTGTCATATCTGAATGACTTCAATCCTTGGTGTGTAGCACTCTTAAACCTGTCATATCTGAATGACTTCAATCCTTGGTGTGTAGCACTCTTAAACCTGTCATATCTGAATGACTTCAATCCTTGGTGTGTAACACTCTTAAACCCGTCATATCTGAATGACTTCAATCCTCAGTGTGTAGCACTCTTAAACCTGTCATATTTGAATGACTTCAATCATTGGTGTGTAGCACTCTTAAACCTGTCATATCTGAATGACTTCAATCCTTGGTGTGTAGCACTCTTAAACCTGTCATATCTGAATGACTTCAATCCTTGGTGTGTAGCACTCTTAAACCTGTCATATCTGAATGACTTCAATCCTTGGTGTGTAGCACTCTTAAACCTGTCATATCTGAATGACTTCAATCCTTGGTGTGTAGCACTCTTAAACCTGTCATATCTGAATGACTTCAATCCTTGGTGTGTAGCACTCTTAAACCTGTCATATCTGAATGACTTCAATCCTTGGTGTGTAGCACTCTTAAACCTGTCATATCTGAATGACTTCAATCCTTGGTGTGTAGCACTCTTAAACCTGTCATATCTGAATGACTTCAATCCTTGGTGTGTAGCACTCTTAAACCTGTCATATCTGAATGACTTCAATCCTTGGTGTGTAGCACTCTTAAACCTGTCATATCTGAATGACTTCAATCCTTGGTGTGTAGCACTCTTAAACCTGTCATATCTGAATGACTTCAATCCTCAGTGTGTAGCACTCTTAAACCTGTCATATCTGAATTACTTCAATCCTTGGTGTGTAGCACTCTTAAACCTGTCATATCTGAATGACTTCAATCCTTGGTGTGTAGCACTCTTAAACCTGTCATATCTGAATGACTTCAATCCTTGGTGTGTAGCACTCTTAAACCTGTCATATCTGAATGACTTCAATCCTTGGTGTGTAGCACTCTTAAACCTGTCATATCTGAATGACTTCAATCCTTGGTGTGTAGCACTCTTAAACCTGTCATATCTGAATGACTTCAATCCTTGGTGTGTAGCACTCTTAAACCTGTCATATCTGAATGACTTCAATCCTTGGTGTGTAGCACTCTTAAACCTGTCATATCTGAATGACTTCAATCCTTGGTGTGTAGCACTCTTAAACCTGTCATATCTGAATGACTTCAATCCTTGGTGTGTAGCACTCTTAAACCTGTCATATCTGAATGACTTCAATCCTTGGTGTGTAGCACTCTTAAACCTGTCATATCTGAATGACTTCAATCCTTGGTGTGTAGCACTCTTAAACCTGTCATATCTGAATGACTTCAATCCTTGGTGTGTAGCACTCTTAAACCTGTCATATCTGAATGACTTCAATCCTTGGTGTGTAGCACTCTTAAACCTGTCATATCTGAATGACTTCAATCCTTGGTGTGTAGCACTCTTAAACCTGTCATATCTGAATGACTTCAATCCTTGGTGTGTAGCACTCTTAAACCTGTCATATCTGAATGACTTCAATCCTTGGTGTGTAGCACTCTTAAACCTGTCATATCTGAATGACTTCAATCCTTGGTGTGTAGCACTCTTAAACCTGTCATATCTGAATGACTTCAATCCTTGGTGTGTAGCACTCTTAAACCTGTCATATCTGAATGACTTCAATCCTTGGTGTGTAGCACTCTTAAACCTGTCATATCTGAATGACTTCAATCCTTGGTGTGTAGCACTCTTAAACCTGTCATATCTGAATGACTTCAATCCTTGGTGTGTAGCACTCTTAAACCTGTCATATCTGAATGACTTCAATCCTTGGTGTGTAGCACTCTTAAACCTGTCATATCTGAATGACTTCAATCCTTGGTGTGTAGCACTCTTAAACCTGTCATATCTGAATGACTTCAATCCTTGGTGTGTAGCACTCTTAAACCTGTCATATCTGAATGACTTCAATCCTTGGTGTGTAGCACTCTTAAACCTGTCATATCTGAATGACTTCAATCCTTGGTGTGTAGCACTCTTAAACCTGTCATATCTGAATGACTTCAATCCTTGGTGTGTAGCACTCTTAAACCTGTCATATCTGAATGACTTCAATCCTTGGTGTGTAGCACTCTTAAACCTGTCATATCTGAATGACTTCAATCCTTGGTGTGTAGCACTCTTAAACCTGTCATATCTGAATGACTTCAATCCTTGGTGTGTAGCACTCTTAAACCTGTCATATCTGAATGACTTCAATCCTTGGTGTGTAGCACTCTTAAACCTGTCATATCTGAATGACTTCAATCCTTGGTGTGTAGCACTCTTAAACCTGTCATATCTGAATGACTTCAATCCTTGGTGTGTAGCACTCTTAAACCTGTCATATCTGAATGACTTCAATCCTTGGTGTGTAGCACTCTTAAACCTGTCATATCTGAATGACTTCAATCCTTGGTGTGTAGCACTCTTAAACCTGTCATATCTGAATGACTTCAATCCTTGGTGTGTAGCACTCTTAAACCTGTCATATCTGAATGACTTCAATCCTTGGTGTGTAGCACTCTTAAACCTGTCATATCTGAATGACTTCAATCCTCGGTGTGTAGCACTCTTAAACCTGTCATATCTGAATGACTTCAATCCTTGGTGTGTAGCACTCTTAAACCTGTCATATCTGAATGACTTCAATCCTTGGTGTGTAGCACTCTTAAACCTGTCATATCTGAATGACTTCAATCCTTGGTGTGTAGCACTCTTAAACCTGTCATATCTGAATGACTTCAATCCTTGGTGTGTAGCACTCTTAAACCTGTCATATCTGAATGACTTCAATCCTTGGTGTGTAGCACTCTTAAACCTGTCATATCTGAATGACTTCAATCCTTGGTGTGTAGCACTCTTAAACCTGTCATATCTGAATGACTTCAATCCTTGGTGTGTAGCACTCTTAAACCTGTCATATCTGAATGACTTCAATCCTTGGTGTGTAGCACTCTTAAACCTGTCATATCTGAATGACTTCAATCCTTGGTGTGTAGCACTCTTAAACCTGTCATATCTGAATGACTTCAATCCTTGGTGTGTAGCACTCTTAAACCTGTCATATCTGAATGACTTCAATCCTTGGTGTGTAGCACTCTTAAACCTGTCATATCTGAATGACTTCAATCCTTGGTGTGTAGCACTCTTAAACCTGTCATATCTGAATGACTTCAATCCTTGGTGTGTAGCACTCTTAAACCTGTCATATCTGAATGACTTCAATCCTTGGTGTGTAGCACTCTTAAACCTGTCATATCTGAATGACTTCAATCCTTGGTGTGTAGCACTCTTAAACCTGTCATATCTGAATGACTTCAATCCTTGGTGTGTAGCACTCTTAAACCTGTCATATCTGAATGACTTCAATCCTTGGTGTGTAGCACTCTTAAACCTGTCATATCTGAATGACTTCAATCCTTGGTGTGTAGCACTCTTAAACCTGTCATATCTGAATGACTTCAATCCTTGGTGTGTAGCACTCTTAAACCTGTCATATCTGAATGACTTCAATCCTTGGTGTGTAGCACTCTTAAACCTGTCATATCTGAATGACTTCAATCCTTGGTGTGTAGCACTCTTAAACCTGTCATATCTGAATGACTTCAATCCTCAGTGTGTAGCACTCTTAAACCTGTCATATCTGAATGACTTCAATCCTTGGTGTGTAGCACTCTTAAACCTGTCATATCTGAATGACTTCAATCCTTGGTGTGTAGCACTCTTAAACCTGTCATATCTGAATGACTTCAATCCTTGGTGTGTAGCACTCTTAAACCTGTCATATCTGAATGACTTCAATCCTCGGTGTGTAGCCCTCTTAAACCTGTCATATCTGAATGACTTCAATCCTTGGTGTGTAGCACTCTTAAAACTGTCATATCTGAATGACTTCAATCCTTGGTGTGTAGCACTCTTAAACCTGTCATATCTGAATGACTTCAATCCTTGGTGTGTAGCACTCTTAAACCTGTCATATCTGAATGACTTCAATCCTTGGTGTGTAGCACTCTTAAACCTGTCATATCTGAATGACTTCAATCCTTGGTGTGTAGCACTCTTAAACCTGTCATATCTGAATGACTTCAATCCTTGGTGTGTAGCACTCTTAAACCTGTCATATCTGAATGACTTCAATCCTTGGTGTGTAGCACTCTTAAACCTGTCATATCTGAATGACTTCAATCCTTGGTGTGTAGCACTCTTAAACCTGTCATATCTGAATGACTTCAATCCTTGGTGTGTAGCACTCTTAAACCTGTCATATCTGAATGACTTCAATCCTTGGTGTGTAGCACTCTTAAACCTGTCATATCTGAATGACTTCAATCCTTGGTGTGTAGCACTCTTAAACCTGTCATATCTGAATGACTTCAATCCTTGGTGTGTAGCACTCTTAAACCTGTCATATCTGAATGACTTCAATCCTTGGTGTGTAGCACTCTTAAACCTGTCATATCTGAATGACTTCAATCCTTGGTGTGTAGCACTCTTAAACCTGTCATATCTGAATGACTTCAATCCTTGGTGTGTAGCACTCTTAAACCTGTCATATCTGAATGACTTCAATCCTTGGTGTGTAGCACTCTTAAACCTGTCATATCTGAATGACTTCAATCCTTGGTGTGTAGCACTCTTAAACCTGTCATATCTGAATGACTTCAATCCTTGGTGTGTAGCACTCTTAAACCTGTCATATCTGAATGACTTCAATCCTTGGTGTGTAGCACTCTTAAACCTGTCATATCTGAATGACTTCAATCCTTGGTGTGTAGCACTCTTAAACCTGTCATATCTGAATGACTTCAATCCTTGGTGTGTAGCACTCTTAAACCTGTCATATCTGAATGACTTCAATCCTTGGTGTGTAGCACTCTTAAACCTGTCATATCTGAATGACTTCAATCCTTGGTGTGTAGCACTCTTAAACCTGTCATATCTGAATGACTTCAATCCTTGGTGTGTAGCACTCTTAAACCTGTCATATCTGAATGACTTCAATCCTTGGTGTGTAGCACTCTTAAACCTGTCATATCTGAATGACTTCAATCCTTGGTGTGTAGCACTCTTAAACCTGTCATATCTGAATGACTTCAATCCTTGGTGTGTAGCACTCTTAAACCTGTCATATCTGAATGACTTCAATCCTTGGTGTGTAGCACTCTTAAACCTGTCATATCTGAATGACTTCAATCCTTGGTGTGTAGCACTCTTAAACCTGTCATATCTGAATGACTTCAATCCTTGGTGTGTAGCACTCTTAAACCTGTCATATCTGAATGACTTCAATCCTTGGTGTGTAGCACTCTTAAACCTGTCATATCTGAATGACTTCAATCCTTGGTGTGTAGCACTCTTAAACCTGTCATATCTGAATGACTTCAATCCTTGGTGTGTAGCACTCTTAAACCTGTCATATCTGAATGACTTCAATCCTTGGTGTGTAGCACTCTTAAACCTGTCATATCTGAATGACTTCAATCCTTGGTGTGTAGCACTCTTAAACCTGTCATATCTGAATGACTTCAATCCTTGGTGTGTAGCACTCTTAAACCTGTCATATCTGAATGACTTCAATCCTTGGTGTGTAGCACTCTTAAACCTGCATATCTGAATGACTTCAATCCTCGGGGTGTAGCATTCTTAAACCTGTCATATCTGAATGACTTCAATCCTGGGTGTGTAGCACTCTTAAACCTGTCAAATCTGAATGACTTCAATCCTTGGTGTGTAGCACTCTTAAACCTGTCATATCTGAATGACTTCAATCCTTGGTGTGTAGCACTCTTAAACCTGTCATATCTGAATGACTTCAATCCTTGGTGTGTAGCACTCTTAAACCTGTCATATCTGAATGACTTCAATCCTTGGTGTGTAGCACTCTTAAACCTGTCATATCTGAATGACTTCAATCCTTGGTGTGTAGCACTCTTAAACCTGTCATATCTGAATGACTTCAATCCTTGGTGTGTAGCACTCTTAAACCTGTCATATCTGAATGACTTCAATCCTTGGTGTGTAGCACTCTTAAACCTGTCATATCTGAATGACTTCAATCCTTGGTGTGTAGCACTCTTAAACCTGTCATATCTGAATGACTTCAATCCTTGGTGTGTAGCACTCTTAAACCTGTCATATCTGAATGACTTCAATCCTTGGTGTGTAGCACTCTTAAACCTGTCATATCTGAATGACTTCAATCCTTGGTGTGTAGCACTCTTAAACCTGTCATATCTGAATGACTTCAATCCTTGGTGTGTAGCACTCTTAAACCTGTCATATCTGAATGACTTCAATCCTTGGTGTGTAGCACTCTTAAACCTGTCATATCTGAATGACTTCAATCCTTGGTGTGTAGCACTCTTAAACCTGTCATATCTGAATGACTTCAATCCTTGGTGTGTAGCACTCTTAAACCTGTCATATCTGAATGACTTCAATCCTTGGTGTGTAGCACTCTTAAACCTGTCATATCTGAATGACTTCAATCCTTGGTGTGTAGCACTCTTAAACCTGTCATATCTGAATGACTTCAATCCTTGGTGTGTAGCACTCTTAAACCTGTCATATCTGAATGACTTCAATCCTTGGTGTGTAGCACTCTTAAACCTGTCATATCTGAATGACTTCAATCCTTGGTGTGTAGCACTCTTAAACCTGTCATATCTGAATGACTTCAATCCTTGGTGTGTAGCACTCTTAAACCTGTCATATCTGAATGACTTCAATCCTTGGTGTGTAGCACTCTTAAACCTGTCATATCTGAATGACTTCAATCCTTGGTGTGTAGCACTCTTAAACCTGTCATATCTGAATGACTTCAATCCTTGGTGTGTAGCACTCTTAAACCTGTCATATCTGAATGACTTCAATCCTCGGGGTGTAGCATTCTTAAACCTGTCATATCTGAATGACTTCAATCCTGGGTGTGTAGCACTCTTAAACCTGTCAAATCTGAATGACTTCAATCCTTGGTGTGTAGCACTCTTAAACCTGTCATATCTGAATGACTTCAATCCTTGGTGTGTAGCACTCTTAAACCTGTCATATCTGAATGACTTCAATCCTTGGTGTGTAGCACTCTTAAACCTGTCATATCTGAATGACTTCAATCCTTGGTGTGTAGCACTCTTAAACCTGTCATATCTGAATGACTTCAATCCTTGGTGTGTAGCACTCTTAAACCTGTCATATCTGAATGACTTCAATCCTTGGTGTGTAGCACTCTTAAACCTGTCATATCTGAATGACTTCAATCCTTGGTGTGTAGCACTCTTAAACCTGTCATATCTGAATGACTTCAATCCTTGGTGTGTAGCACTCTTAAACCTGTCATATCTGAATGACTTCAATCCTTGGTGTGTAGCACTCTTAAACCTGTCATATCTGAATGACTTCAATCCTTGGTGTGTAGCACTCTTAAACCTGTCATATCTGAATGACTTCAATCCTTGGTGTGTAGCACTCTTAAACCTGTCATATCTGAATGACTTCAATCCTTGGTGTGTAGCACTCTTAAACCTGCATATCTGAATGACTTCAATCCTCGGGGTGTAGCATTCTTAAACCTGTCATATCTGAATGACTTCAATCCTGGGTGTGTAGCACTCTTAAACCTGTCAAATCTGAATGACTTCAATCCTTGGTGTGTAGCACTCTTAAACCTGTCATATCTGAATGACTTCAATCCTTGGTGTGTAGCACTCTTAAACCTGTCATATCTGAATGACTTCAATCCTTGGTGTGTAGCACTCTTAAACCTGTCATATCTGAATGACTTCAATCCTTGGTGTGTAGCACTCTTAAACCTGTCATATCTGAATGACTTCAATCCTTGGTGTGTAGCACTCTTAAACCTGTCATATCTGAATGACTTCAATCCTTGGTGTGTAGCACTCTTAAACCTGTCATATCTGAATGACTTCAATCCTTGGTGTGTAGCACTCTTAAACCTGTCATATCTGAATGACTTCAATCCTTGGTGTGTAGCACTCTTAAACCTGTCATATCTGAATGACTTCAATCCTTGGTGTGTAGCACTCTTAAACCTGTCATATCTGAATGACTTCAATCCTTGGTGTGTAGCACTCTTAAACCTGTCATATCTGAATGACTTCAATCCTTGGTGTGTAGCACTCTTAAACCTGTCATATCTGAATGACTTCAATCCTTGGTGTGTAGCACTCTTAAACCTGTCATATCTGAATGACTTCAATCCTTGGTGTGTAGCACTCTTAAACCTGTCATATCTGAATGACTTCAATCCTTGGTGTGTAGCACTCTTAAACCTGTCATATCTGAATGACTTCAATCCTTGGTGTGTAGCACTCTTAAACCTGTCATATCTGAATGACTTCAATCCTTGGTGTGTAGCACTCTTAAACCTGTCATATCTGAATGACTTCAATCCTTGGTGTGTAGCACTCTTAAACCTGTCATATCTGAATGACTTCAATCCTTGGTGTGTAGCACTCTTAAACCTGTCATATCTGAATGACTTCAATCCTTGGTGTGTAGCACTCTTAAACCTGTCATATCTGAATGACTTCAATCCTTGGTGTGTAGCACTCTTAAACCTGTCATATCTGAATGACTTCAATCCTTGGTGTGTGCATTTGTGTGCATGTGAAAGACGGCGTGAGAGTGAATGAAAGAAAGAAACAGAGACAGAAACAGTGCTGACTGCAACAGAGTATATCCCCACTGGATTTTTTAAACTTTTATGTGTAGCATTACTGATTTTAATCTTCACTGATTTTTAGGAGATCTGTAGTTAAAGCAGCATTATCCTATGCTGCAAAATCAAGGACTTTAAAGGTGTGTGTGTGTGTGTGTGTGTGTGTGTGTGTGTGTGTGTGTGTGTGTGTGGTGGGGGGAGCTGCAATGCCTTATATTCAATGTTTTTTTACATGACAAATCTGACTATGTGTTCAGTAATCTACCTAACATTGGTGTGTGTGTGTGTGTGTGTGTGTGTGTGTGTGTGTGTGTGTGTGTGTGTGTGTGTGTGTGTGTGTGTGTGTGTGTGTGTGTGCACGTGCATGGGCATTAAGTACTTAGGTAACTTATATTTTGGATGTAAAATACTTCCTCCAAAAACAGTTACATGTACTACAGCAATTTTGTAACATAAGACAGAGGAATTATTTTACATAAAAAAATAACAACTAGGTATAGTAATAATAATGAAAAAACGAATGCAAAACAAGTTAACAGCCCATTCTCTGAGCGTAATAATGCCCTCCAGAGTGTGTGTCATGTAAATAACACCCCTGGGCATGCATTATTTACACAATAGCACACACCCTGTCAGGCATTATGTATTGAATAGTGTAAATATTACACCTGTTCAAATGCTCAGTGTTCAACATCTACTAATGCACAATTATAGTTTATAATGTAATAGATTTCTTTATTTCATGTGAATGTAATCTGATTAGCAGATGTGTAATTGTTACTGTACTTTACTTAATGTCTGTTTATGTACGTTACTGAATGTCTTGTATAAAATGTTTGTAATATGTTGGATCTTTTCTCCCCAAACCTCCACTGTAAAGGAGGTTTCAATTAAACCCAACTAAACAAACCCTGTAAACAAAAGCAAAT
>NC_056737.1:1098827205-1098851783 GCF_019279795.1 Protopterus annectens
CTGCTCAAAACTCATAGCAAGCACTTATAAACCCTAGCACTAGAGCCTCCTATACTGTACAAAAGGACAAGGCTCTCTATTTGACATTACCAGCCATTCAGTAAAACAGTTCACTGTACCTATCCAGGCATGTCCAAAGGGCAGTTTCAGGTGTACTCTCGAGTCCAACTGGTGAATCTGGGCATTTTGAGGCAATGTTACAACTGCCTCATGTACACAGAAAACCCTCTCCTCCTACCACCAAACACTAATACATGCGAGAGATGCAATTATACAGCCAAAGTGGAGGCTAAGCTCTCTCAACTCAAGGCTGGATCAGACAGTCAAGAGGAGATGGGAAATACTTGCATCACACCACCAGTCTCACATAGACCCATTAAACCAGCACTGGCAAAAAACACACATAAATACACGAAAACATACTTGGAGGCTCTAAATAAAAATCTGCAAAAGCAACAGAGACCTCCAAAGCAGACATCCAAGCAACCTCCACCCCCCAACACAAACTATGAAACACATACTTCACAAAACCAGTGTGCCAAGCAATCACAGCCTTTAAGGCAAAATAACATACCCAACATACTAGTAATAGGTGACTCTATAGTCAGGCACACTGACATCCTACTCACTAGGCTGAATAAGGAGAAGGTTACTGTTAGCTGCCTGTCGGGTGCCAAGATTCGCCACATAACACAAGCACTCAGGTCACTCCAGAACAAGTACAAATACGACTCTGTCATTGTCCATGTTGGTGTGAATGACCTGAGCTGTACCTCCCTGGACTACATGAAAAGAGACATGGAAGAGCTCTCTGATCATGTAGCCCAGGCCAGTATGACCCTGACCCTGAGTAGCATCCTGCCCTCACCAAGAAAGATACCACGGTATAAAGAAAAAATTATCAATTTCAAAAATTGGCTAAGTTTCTGGTGTCATGCAAAGGGGATCCAGTGTCTGTCCACCTGGGATGACACGCTGCTTCACTAGAGATGGCTTGCACCTGTCACCCTTAGGCTTTCGAATACTGGAAAAGGCTCTTGCCATCCCCATAGTGCCTTTTTTAGGCAAGGCTCAAAAGACAAACCCACTGCTGTAAATAGCACAAGTAACAAAAAACTGGGGGTAATGCTACTCAATGCCAGAAGTCTAAACCTCAAAATGCACGCACTCGAGGCACTCCTCAGTATGGAGAAAATCGATATATGTGCAGTAACAAAAACCTTGTTTAAGGCTCCAGAGAGCACTCCATCACTACCAGGCTACAACTCATACCATACATTTCAACAACAATCCCCGGACCGAAATACAAAAGGCGGGGGCGTATCCATATTCATTAAGGATACCCACACCTCCAGGTTAGTGGCACAGCACGATGCTTCAGAGATCATCCACGTGCAACTAACTATGGGAAAAACTGCAATTCAAATTGTAGGTTGCTACAGATCATCCACCATGTCCCAGGACCCCCATTCCACATTTCTGGAAACACTGAGAAATATAAAGGTCCTACCAAACACCCTAATATTGGGTGATTTCAATTACCCAAACATTAACTGGAAGAACTACTCAAGTACTAACTCCCTCGCCCAACATTTCCTAGAATTTATAAACTCAAATGCCCTGGATTAACTGGTCAATACTCCCACCAGAGGTGACAACATATTGGACCTGGTCATCACCAACATGGGTGACCGATGCTCCACACTGGAGGTCAACCCCTCGCTGGTTAGATCTGACCATAAACAAATCACTTTGGATATCCACATTCCGCCCCCACCCCCGGACAAGGAAACCACCATGAAAAACTTTTCAAAAGCAAACTTCACGTTACTTAAGACTGAGGTGGAAAGTTTCAAAGTCCCCATGCTAAAGGATAATGCTGCGCAAGCTGCAAAATCCTTTACCAATGCATTCTATGGGCACCTACAAGAATGCATGGATCGTGCTATCCCAAGCAAAACCAAGACTCACTCCTCCAAGAAAAGGAAACCAGTCTGGTGGACTCCTGCCATAAATAAGCTATACAATAGAAGGAGGAAACCAGTACAGAAAAGAGTAAAATCCCAAGAAGGGAAGACATCCCTGATCAGTATCAGCAAGAAACTACGATCCCTCATAAAATCATCCAAGGCGAGCTTCGAAAGAAAAATTGCCAAGGACTCCAAAGATAACCACAAGGCATTCTTTAGCTATGTCAAGAATCTAAGTGGCAATGCTCAGATCTGCTCGCAGTTAGTGCAGAATGGCACAAAATACACTGAACCGACCAGTATCGCCAACATCCTGGCAGACAGGTTCAGTGCAAACTTCACCCCTCTCTCACCCCCAAAAGGGCTCATAACCATACCAGGTGAATGTACAGCCCCTGAAATCACAGACACTCAGGTTAAAACAGCCCTCTCCAAAGCCAAAAACACAGCATCAATGGGACCGGACGGTGTCCCAGGCTGCATCCTACATGAGCTCAAAGACAAACTAACCCCTCACCTAAACACACTGTTCAAACTCAGCCTCTCCACAGGCTACGTACCCATAGAGTGGTGCACAGGTTATTCCACTCCACAAAGGTGGAGCCACTACAGACCCCAGGAACTATTGCCCTATAAGCCTGACTAGCTTGGTCTGTAAGGCTATGGAACACATCATCATGGAACTCATTAACAGACATTGGGAACCTCCAAACACTGGACCCTACCCAGTTTGGCTTTGTTAAGGGCAGATCATGCCTCATAAACCTGGTGGACTTCTTTGAGACAATTACCAAGGCTATAGATGAGGGAAAGGTGGTAAACACAGCCTACCTAGACCTCGCAAAGGCCTTCAACACCATTCCCCATTCTGGTATTATAGACAAGCTCACCAGCCTGAACATAAACCCCTACATCACAAGATGGGTTGCCAACTGGCTCACAGACAGAATCCACATGGTAAGAGTTGTGGGAGCTAGGTCTGACTCTAAACCGGTTACAAGTGGCATTCCCCAGGGCTCAGTCCTAGGACCCCTCCTGTTCGGCATATACTTCTCAGAGGTACAGGCAAGCACAGGAGGACTATGGCTGACCAAGTTCACAGACGACTGCAAACTAGGGGCTATAATTGACTCTCCGGCTGACACATATATCCTCTAATAGGGTCTCACTGAGATGGATACCTGGTGTCAAAATCATGGCCTCAAGCTAAATGCCAAAAAGTGCATAGTCATCCCCTTTGGAAAAAACAAAGTACCCACAAACTATCACATATGTGGTAGTCCCCTAAATATGGAAGATGTAATAAGGGATCTGGGACCTAAGTAGATAGTAATCTCTCCTTTGATAATCACACTGCCAAAGTGGTTAGAAAATCCTTCTATGTGGCCCACCTTATCACAAAAGGTTTCGCATCCAGATCAAAAGAGGTCATTGTGCCCCTCTACTCATCACTCATCAGACCCATCACAGAGTACAATGCCCCATTTGGGATGTACCTTACAAGACACCTGCAACAGCTGGAAAGACCACAGAAGTACCTCACCAAGAGGATCACTGGCCTCAAACAGATGCCCTATGCAGCTCGACTGAAGAAACTCCAGCTGTACTCGGTTGCATACCGCCTACTTAGAGGTAATCTCTGCCTGACATACAAGGCCATGTCCAACCCAGAATTGATGGACATGCTCCACCTAAAGAAAACCTTATCCCCTCGAGCCACATGCTCTAGCAATCTAAACCTCACCACAACAATAAATAGGACGTGCTGGAGGGATAGATTCTTGTCCCATAGACTTCCCATGCTTTGGAACAAGATTCCAATCTACATTAGGCATAGCTTCTTGCTAACACTCTTCAAGAGAAACTTTGATGAGTGGATGGGAAACAGAAAGCTTACCCCGGGGATCACTTCAGTGGCTCTGCTGGACAGAGGCACAGGGAACTAATCTAAGGAGGGCAGCGAAAGCCAACACATTCTGGCTGGGCTTGTAGATGCCTCCAGGTAGATAGCCTAGTACCTACCTATGAACCTATGAACCTATGATTGGCAGTCACATTTATCTAACAAAACATCAAAATACAGTGATCACAGATGAAACTAATGTGTTACATTTCAATTACCTAAATATTCAGAAAATTTGCTTTTACATGGAAGCGCCACGGCAACACCCCTGAAAAGTAAATATACTAACTCCATGGTCACAAAACTGCAGAGAAAGAGCACAGCACCTAACAGTATATTACAACTAAACAGAGAGAGTCAGAGAGAGAGAGAGAGAGAAAGAAAGAATTGTACAAAGGAAGAGATAGTAAAAATGATGGCTGAGGGTAGAGTACAGGTCATAGTACAGCAAGAGAATCCACAGAGATGGACAGCAGAAAGGGAAAATAATTGTCAGAAAAGCAAAGGGGAGAGCATGTTATGGCAATTCATGAATTTTGAAGAATGAGAAACCTAGAGAGCAGAGGTGAGATGTACCAGTCTAGACAACATCAGAATGTTAGTGGTGGACTTATACTGTACTGTTGTGACTGTCACTGAAAAAAAAGAATATATGTTATCCTTAGGGGAGTCAATCCATCAATTCCATCCACATGCCAGTATATCCACAGTTTACTGACAAGGTGAGCAGCTACAAAGACCACAGTAAAGAGGGTCATAAAATGCACATAGGAAGGAAATGTAAGATATGTGCAGACTGACAGCAAGAACAGAAAGATAGGCCTCAAGGGAACTGAACCCTTGACTTTCCCACTAAATGTTTCATAGTACATTTACAAGGTGTGCCACTGCAGCAATCAGAGTAAAAAGGGTCATAAATTACACACATCATAGAAATGTAGCACATGTGCAGACTGTAAACAACATACAATGAACATGTGATTTGAACCCCCCCTAATTGCATAAGTACAATGAGCCACTGAAGAAGTTCAAATAACAGCAGTAGCTGTACTTTATTTCAGATTCAGTCTGCACAGCCAGACTTAGCTCATTAGTATGACTAATTAGCATGCGCCACTGATTTTTAATCATTTTGTCACAGGATGTGGAGTGCCTTTTCTCTGTGGTCATACATGGCCATCTACATTGCTCTCTCCCAGCAGTAGTGCAACATATGACCAAAGAAAGATGATGTAGAATTATATGCCTATTCCTGACAAGTGTGTGATGTGTCAATCTATGTGTTTACCTTATCTTAGGTTAGAAATGGGAGTACAGGACAGACAGAGATGAAAATGGTAAGCAGGTAGATAGTACAAAACAAGGTCAGCAAATATAGAAAGAGCAGGACAGAGATGGAATAGGAGCCCATATCCCCCAACGTCCTAGCTCAACAATGGCAGATGAATCCAGAAATACATTAGGTTAGAAAGTGTCAAACTCCCCCACATAATTTACACATGACAGCAAAAAAGAGAAACACACCAGAATGGAACTGAACCCCTGTCTATGTCGCTATTGTCATACCAGGGTGTTAGCAAGGAGTAGGAAAGGTGACAGGAAAACACACTTTAGGGAAGCAAATAAATGACAGTAAGGCAAGAAATACACCAATTCAGTACTGGCTAGTAAGTATCCTGCCTGTATGCAAGTAAAGAAGAAATTTGGAAAAACTAAAAGAAAATTAGTCAGAAAAGGTGAACAGAAAACAATAGCTGGGAAGAAACCTGCAGTTGTTCAGTAAAAAGCAGTTCAAGCTTCAACTTTGGTTCAACAGATGGCTTCCAGCAATTTAGAGAAAAAGTAAACGACATGTATTCAGAGGTAATTAAAATAAATGAAACGCTGAATGAATATATCAACTCAAATAACAAAAGCCTGGAAAAATAGAAGCTTTGACTAGCTGTTCAGATGAACTGATAAAACTGAAAAATCAGAGGTCGAAATGAAAAAGGGCTGGCTAAGCATGAGACTTCTCAAGAAGAGCCGTTTCAAAAAATGGTAGAGTAAGAAGCACACAGAGAAAGCCTGAGATTTTCTGGTGTACCAGAGAAACTGGAAGGAACAGAATTTATTAATTTTATGAAAGCACAAATAAGCATCTGGACTGGTATTCCACAGCAGGATTTGATAATTGAGAGGGCATACTGAGTGTACACTTCAAACCTGTTCACGAGAAAGTGGCTAAGACCTATATTAGAAAAGATGCAATCATAGCAGCAGAAAGAGTTGATCCTGATAAAACTGCAACAGAAGGGCAAAGTATTATAACTGGAGACAGAAGAGTGTATAAAATATTTTTTTGCTGCACATCAGGCAGAAGAGAAGTAAATTTATTCCAGCAATCAGGGAATGTCAAGAGGCAGGTGTGAGATTCAAGTTGCTGTATCCATTTCTCTTCAGATTATTTTTTTCTGGAGAATCAAAGACTTTTTTGATGTAGAACAGGCTAAGGAGGAAATAAAAAAAAAGTTTATCCAACAAAAACATGAATCAGCAAGCAGAAGGGGCTCAGTTTTTCATTCTTCTGACAGTAATGTGCATAGAAAGGCTTTGCCAGTGAAACCTTTTCCAATGTTTAAAAGGAGAATGTGAGGCACCTTACAGCAAGAGGTTCTCCGGTTTGATCCTTGGCTGGGGTGCCTTCTGTGTGGAGTCTGCATGTCCTCCCTGTGGCCACGTGGGTTTCCTCCGGGTGCTGTGGTTTCCTCCCACATCCCAAAGACATGCTGTAGGTGGATTGGATACTTTAAATTGGCCCTAGGCATGAGAGTTTTTGTGTGTGTGTGTGTGTGTGTGTGTGTGTGTGTGTGTGTGTGTGTGTGTGTGTGTGTGTGTGTGTGTGTGTGTGTGTGTGTGTGTATGTGTGTGTGTGTGTGTGTGTGTGTGTCTGTCTGTGTGTGTGTGTGTGTGTGTGTGTGTGTGTGTGTGTGTGTGTGTGTGTGTGTGTGTGTGCCTTCCATGGAAGGTTGGGTGTTGGGCTGGCAACTCAACATTGTAAAACTCCACTGCCAATCATGAGCGGACAGGTGATCCGCTGTGGCGACCCCTAACCGGGAAAAAGCCGGAAGAAGAAGAAAAGGAGAATGCAAGACAGAAAAAAAATACAGGAGTTGACTAGATGTATCAGGAGTACCTTGGACTTGAACCAGAATATGGTGATGAGAGATGGAGATGAACAGGAAGAAGATCAGTAACACTCAAATTAGTAAATTAAGGGAAGACTATAAAGCATCAACCACATTTGTGAAATATGGCTTTGTAAGAAAAGTGGCAAAAAGACTGGACTTTTGTTGACTTTATTAAAATTGTGGGTGGACTGCAAAGCATATACCCCACTTTATGTCACTGATATTTAGAAGGACACTAAAAGAGGGAAAAAAGTAATTGTAAGTAAAAATGTGTTCTTATTAGTATTTGTATAAAACATTTCATGATATACACTGCATGTTTTATATGTAGTAAAGCAGTTTTGTGTATTGTGTAGTCGAGGATATTTAAATGTGGGGGGTCTTTTCAACAACTGATATATGCCTTAAAGATATTATAGTAAACGTGTTTTAGTTGTAAGAAATATAGGTTTTACAGTTTAATAAGAGAAGAAAAGGGTTGGGTGTAAAAGTGCATTGATTATATTATATGTAGAATTAAAATATTTCTTCTTATTTTTACAAGGGATAATGTCTAGATTAATGCCTTTGGCTTAAGCTATACACAAGTTTTTGTAAACAAGCAGGCTTAAAAAATAAGACAAAATGATGAAAGCCATGAAAAATGCTAATTTCTTACATCTGCAAAAATATTAGCTTGTTTTTTTGTTTCACCAGCAAATGTTCAGTGGGAGTCAAGAAGTCTGCAGCTGAAGGCAGCTGTTCATTCTGTTGTGAGTGAAATTTACAAAGATTCATTACCGAGTATGTTTCCATAGAGACACGCTGTCTCTGGGTGCAAGCATTTAATGTTGAGAGTTCTGAGTATTCTTTGCTGAGGGGAATGCAGAATGTAAATGTACAATGGCAAGCATTTCAGTGAAAAATAAAGTTTGAAATTATAGGAAGTAAATAAGAGATAGCAGCCTCTCTACCAGCCTTAATACTTTGATGCATTTAATAGAATACTATACAACTGATTTTGTTAAAGATAGCCAGGGCACTTTTTCCTTAAGCCTAAAACTAAATGTTTTTTGAAAGCATACAAGGTGTTTTTCACACCAGGGAAGGAAATATAGATATGAGAAGAATAGATAGCAATTAGAATAAATAGGAGCACAGGCTGTAGCATGATCTTTAGCATAGATAACCTTAATTTTAGTTTAGGTAATGCTTGTGAGTGCAGCTGTCAATTTGGGGCAATTGTTCCTGTCTAAGGGGGTTAAACTTCAGTTTTTGAAGATGTACACAGTTTTTTGTGCTTGTTCTAAGTTAACGGGATGGAGGTGTTTTGAAAATGTATTTATTGTTTTGTTTGGGAGTTTTCATTAAAATGTCTTAAAAACTGTGACACAGGCTTTAATGGAGATAAGAAGAAATAACTGTATCATCAGTCTGCCAAACACTAGTGTGTGCATGTAACAGAAAAGTTGGAAATACACAATAAAAACTGACATGTGTAATAGGTGGGAACAATGGCTTTTTTAGTATAAGCGCTTCTCTATCCATATTATCTTGAAACATAAATGGCCTTACATCTATAGAAAAAAAAGAAGAGTACTGAATTATATTAACAAATGCAGAGTGCAAATAGCAATGCTGCAGGAGATACATATGGAAAGAAATAAGCATGTGACTCTAACTAAGAAAGGATTTCAGGGTGGACATTCAGCAGAATATCAGGGACAAAGGAAAAGATAAGTAATTATACTAATTGCTAGAGGGGCTCCAACAATGATAGAGCAGGAAAAATACAATAATGGTAGATTTGTAAAATATGTGGTAGTTAGGTGCTACTAGAAAAGGAGAAGGATTACACTAGTATATATTTATATTCCACCAAAAATTGCTATTATGGAGATTAAGAAAATTTTGAGACACATACTCAGCTTTCAGTAGGAAATATTACTTAATAGTGCAGACTGGAACTTGATTTGCAAAATTGAATATTTATCAGGGATACCTAGAAGGGAAAACAACAGAGGGTAGATATCTGAAGAAATTTATGGAAAATTTGTTATGAAATATGTGAATTCAGTAGTAGGAACTCTAACATAATTTATATATTACCCCCCAGGCACAATAACTGGGCTAAACTAGATAAAAATATATTTCACAGGAACATTTGCATTTAATTGAAAGCTTAAACCCAGATCACATGACTATTTCAGGTCATGCACCAATAAAAACTAAGATTAAAAATGCAGGGTAATGAAGTAAAAATGGGACACTAGCACTTTCACACCTACTTGTTAAAAAGACAGGAATTTATGGAATGGATAGTGGAAATTATTCAAGAGTTATTAGGAAAGATAGAAATATCTTCCAAAGTTATAGCCCGTGAGTGGGATAAAATGAAAATGGAGTTTAAAAGCATGGTAGAAATAAAAGAGAAAGAAATATGGTTAATAACTAATAGGAATTGCTTACAGATTCTGACAAAGGTGAAAGTATTGCAGAATAAGAGGAATCTCACAGAACAAGAAGAGGTGCAACTGCAGAGTGCTAGAGAGAAAATAAATCAGTATTTTGATAACAATTCCAGAGCACAAAAATATTTAGTACAATGACTTGGGCAGCAGAAAACAGAAAGGGTTATTGCCAAACTTAGGGAGCCTTTAACAAAAAAATAACCAGAGATCACACAAAGGTTTTAGTGATATTTCAGAAATTTTATGGAAATTTGTATAAAGCAGAGAAATGTGGAAATCAAGAAAGAGCACAATGGAAATATTTATGGAAGACTTAATTATGCCAAAATTAGAGGGAGATGAGGCTCAACAACTAACAGTTAAGATAGGAGGAGATGAGATAAAAGGGGTGATGTATAATCAGTATTCAGGAAACTCTACCAGAACAGATGCTATTCTTGTGGAAGTCTAAATGTTAGGAGGGAAAAAAGTGATAAGATCTGGAAGATTTTGTTTAATAGTAGTTTATAAGGGAAAGAGGCAGCAACATCTCGATAGAAAGCTGTGATGATTCTATTACCTAAAGACAGTAAAAACTCATCAGACCCAACTTCATACATGCCCATTTCAATTTTAAACCATTATTTGAGTCTTTGTTGTCCCGTTCGATTCTCAGCTAGAGCGTCTTCTGTGTGGAGGCATACGTGAATGGGGCGTGCCTTTGTTGAAGGTTGTGCATTAGGGCTGGTAACCGGGTACGTAAAAATCCACTACCAATCATTAGCGGACCGGAGTTCCGCTGTGGTGCCCCCTAACCGGGAAAAGCCGAAAGACACAAACAAATTTGAGTCTTTATATCTACACTAGCTAAAATAATGGCATTGTTGTTGGCAAAATTGATAAATATGGATCGATGTATGTTTGTGGAGGGAAGACAAACATTTGACAACATAATAAAACAATGATGATCCAGGGATAACAGAATATAAAAAATACCACAGCTGTTAGTGGGTCTTAATTTAGAGAAAACATTTGACAGGAATTTTATGAGTATTCCCTGATACAATAATACGGTTAATTAGGAGACTATATGAAGGATTGGAAGCAAGAATTAAAGTTGGAGGGTTCCTGATAAGTTGTGTTTGAACCGAGGAGCCAGGCAAAGGTGTCCTCTTTCCCCTTTGTTATTTGCTTTATATTTAGAGCCATTGCCACAGAAAATAAGGAATTCAGAAATGCAAGGATATAATTGGTATGATAATCAAGAAAAGCTGGCTTTATTTTCAGATTATATTATTTTTTGCCTGATTAAAAAAAAAAAACAGAAAAAAGACATTTTTAGTATTATGGAACATTTCCATACAGTTTCAAGTCTTTACGGGATATAAAATTAATGAAGATAAAACAAAGGCTATGGCCATAAATTATGCACTCACACACAAATTTGTTCAGCAATACCCACATTTATAGGGACACGAAAAGATGAAGTATTTTGGAATATGGATTAAAAAGCCTTCTGTTAAGGCAGCTAAGGATATGCAAGAAGAGACTAATATAATACAAAAACTGAGAAACTGGAAGCTCTTGTTTATGGATATGGATAGTCAGATACAAGCAGTGAAAATGTTTAGTCCCATTAATTGTGTATACATTGAGGCATATGTTTATTAAACAGAAAAGCTGTGGACAATAATTAACAAAAAAGTTGAAGGAATTTATCTGGGAGGTGAAGAGAGCAAGAGTTAAGTGGGATATGTCGATCCTTCTAATAGAACAGGGTAGTTTAAGATTACCTGATCTGAGGGGTTATTTCAGAGCTACACAGTTAAGACCCAAATACATAACATAAGCTGAAGCTTATAATTCAAAACAGAAAGGGATGATGATGGAATGGGGGGGGGTTAAAAAAATAAAGACAGAGTGGGACTTTGGATGCAGATCCTTAAGGAGAATAATAACACCCGTATAGAATATTATATTCATAAGTAGCAGAATGTATTCTAAGAAGTAAGCCAACATGAAAACGGTGAAAGGAGAGTTTGCTTTTAGGGACGCCTGCAAGTAGGGTAAAGAAAATAGGCAAGAGGGGGCTGGAATTTACTGTGGAAAACAGGAAAAGGAACTAAGGTATTGTGAGCAAATAACTAGAGAGGGAAAGTTAATAGAGTAGGATCAGGTTAAGAAGATGTTTCGACTGCAGGCTAGCGACTGCCTTCCGTACAAGGGATTGATATCAGAGTATAGTCAAAGAGAAAGGGATAGGGGAATCTTAAGCAGAAGACCTGCTCTGGTGGGAGGTTTAGTCAAATCTAGGCCAGAAGCTGCTATTAAAAAAGGGATAATTAGTAGAAGATATAAAATACTGCATGATATCTATAAGAATGAATCACAGAAGGTTAGGAAAAACTGGGAAAAGAGATTGGAAACGCAATTTACAAGAGAACAATGGGAGGACATATTTATGGCTCCCAAGTAAGCAACAATGTCCAGAAGGTTTAAGATCTTTGCTTGGACGTATTTGCATAGATATTTTTATACACCAAGCAGACTTCAAAGAATTGTTCCTCAGGAAGATAGAAAATGTTGGAGGTGTAATGGAGAAGAAAGGGATAAGTAACTTGGAACATGTTTTTGGAGTGTAATGACTTGGCAGATTTTAAAAATTCCCCTCATAGTACACTGTCAGAAATATTGGATGAGCAAATGGTTGTAACTAAGGATATGATATTTTTGAGCTGGGACACAGGATCTGAACTGCCTAGCTATACTAAGGCCGTGTTAAGTTTAATTCTGTTGACTTCCAAAAAAGCAATTACTAGAAAACAGAAATCAAAGTCTATACCAACTGTATTTGAAGTACTGAATATTATAAACCAGATAAAAGAACTGGAAGAGGGATCTTTATAAAAGGAAAGGAGCAAATTACATAAAAATAAATGGAAATTGTGGGAACAATACAGGCAGAATAATGATCAGGAGGAGGAGTGAGATTTAAGGACAGACGATAATTACAAAAAAAGAAAATATGCACGATGTAAAATGCATGTAAATGGAAACCAAACACAGGAAATTATGGGAACAAACATTCAATATCATTCTTGCCCAGCTCAGGACAATGTATCACACTTAACTACAAATAAGAGGTCCCATATTAAGCTATATTTATAGCACAAGAAGTTTTCTTCTTTTTCCTCTCCCCCCTTTTTCTAAGGTCTACTCGTAATCACAACAACTCTCACTGAACTGTAACAATTTCTCTCTCGAATATTGAAAGCATATATATATATATATATATATATATATATATATATATATAGTGTAAATAGTATTGGTTGATTGTTTTATTTCTTTTTGTACTACCAGCAATTTATAACAACTGCTTACTGTGAAGAGGTCTTCCATCTACCTGTTCTATTATGTTTGCTATTTTATATCAATGAAAAGAATAAATACAAATTAGGGAAACAATGTTAATATGGTTTGTTTTCTTTTCTGTTAATGTATGTTTGCTGCTTAAGTAATAATTTAATAAAAGTGCTTAAAAAACACAATGCTAAATGACTCCGTATTTACTTTTTGCTACTCAGTGCCAAATTACACAACAGGGTGTGCTCACTGATAAATATGAATGTTTCATTTCAGGAGAAAGGAACACAGGATTAGCAGGACAAGATAATTACACCTGCATGACACTGACACCATCCCTGTGGCTGTCGCATTCTCCAAAATAGAGCATTAGCCATGTATACTACAGAACTATACACAGAGAAGATGTTGGTAAAACAGATATCATGGTAACTGAACATAGGATAACAATAAAGGGGGAATACACATGAACATATTTAAACCCAGGCTTGTATCACTCACATTCGCTGAACCACAGTCTTAGCCACGTGTGGAGCTGAATCAGTCAAAGGAAAGGCATTAAAAATGGAATCATTGCAGGGGAATGGCATACAGTTCCAAGATGAAAACTTAGTATTGTAAAACAACATCCCACCCTAAGGGGATTAGAACCTTGCACCCAGTGCACTGAGAATGGACTCATCACATCATGAATACACCGAGCCATAGAAGCTTTTGCAGGACAAGTATTAACTTTTCACTGTTGCCTGTTGACACATACTTTGTCTAAGCTCACATGTGTGACAAGATCTTAGAGGTCTATATTACTTCTTCAAAATACGTATTCATCAAATACATATTAATCGACAGCTTTGCTGTTTAGCTACAGCAAATTTACAGCGAAGCATGGAATTTTCCCAGGGTTGGGAACCACTGGCCTTTAGCACTCTGGAACACACACTGCACTAAATCAAATCCACCCAAGTGGGGGAGCTTTGCCCCACACATCCCCGTGTGGGGTTTGCACCCCCCCACATCCACCTAACTATATATACCAACTCCGAAATTGCACTACGGTGGGGAAAAGGACAAAGTTGTATGACGGCCCAGTGGTTCCTAACCCTGGAAAAAAATTCCATGCTTCACTGTAATGAATTTTGCTGTTTAGCTGTCAATGAATATGTATTCCATGAATACATATTTTGAAGAACTAACATAGACCCGATCTTAGCATGTTCAAATGATTTTTCTTCATTTTTATTTCCATAGAAAGGGGACTATCATTTCCCCGTGGTTATACCTGACCAATAATATTGCTCTTTGCTAAGCATCATGCAATGTATGACCAAAGAAGGATTATTTTAATACATAAGCCTTTTTGGATGTGTGTGGTGTGTTTATTTATTTTTTGAGAGGATTAAAGGTTGGAAAGAGGAGTATAGGACTGAGATGAAAGTGGAAAACATACACAGGATAGAACACAAGGTCAGCAAATGGAAAATGAGCAGAATGACGATGGGATAGGAGCCATACCTCTCAACGTTTTATCTTAATAACAATAATGGGTGAATTGCAACATGAGTTGTAATGAAATAATGACCAAAATCCAAAATGATGTGTCAAAATTCCACACATTTTATGATTAGTAATTGTAGCTAATCAATGTATACATGAATTAAAAGTATGAGAAGTTGACAGGTATGGAAGGGAGTATTTTTTGTGGGACAGATGCCCTTTCTATTTTTTACAGAGAAAGAAAAGTTGGGGAAGGAAGTCAGGAAAGTAATAGATAAGTAACAGGGGGAGGGTAGATTGCATGGGAAGACCGATATAAATGACAACGTGAGGGGTAACGCAATGAAGGAGAGGGAAAGTGACATCTGGCAAACAGGAGGCAGACAATGGCAAGGACATGATTGTATGACATACAGGGGTGGTTACACACACAAAAGGGAGGGGAACACTGGGTTTGGGGATAGGACTGGGTGCTTTAACACAAGGGGAGCCATCACCACTGGGTCCTGCCTCAGAAAGAGGAGTCAGCAATGGGTAGGGACATGACACAATGACTCACTGGAGCATGGCGTCTATACAGCTGAAGTGGGCATCAAACTTCCTATCCATTGTCTCCTCCCACAAGCTCTGCTAGCTCCTTATGGGTGTCAAAAAGTGTAACTTCCACTTGCAATACTACCAGCGGGTACCAGTGTATCAGTACTGGATACAGGGCTACCTGAGCCAGATGGTGCTGGTAGGACAGGAGGTGTGAAGGCAACTTTGGCAGGCTGGAAACTAGATGAACTTGGTGCTCCTGGTGGTTGTTGAGGAGTTGCTGTTGCGGCCACATGCTGGGGAGTGACAGAGAATGCTGGCACGGTCAGTGCAGGTTACTGTGGTGCTGCATATAACAGTAACCAACATGGAAAAATATAAAAAAAGGAATAAAAGGGAAAGAACTGCAACAAAGAGGGTGGAGGAAGAGAGGCATACAAAAACAATGAAACTGCATTCTTAACTATGTTCATAGTCATAATACAGTGAAGAAAAATAAACTTTTACAAGAGGGACCTACACAGTTATGTATTCAGACTTTTTGTCTGTGTAATTATCCTTTGGGGTGTGGGGGGAGTTCCGCCAAAAGTCATCATCACAAGCAGTTTGATGAAAAGGTATGATAACTGCAGGAGAGGCTATTCTTGACAGCATATCTGTGCTTGTGTCCAGTTAAGCTTTTGGAGTTTTGATAATAATACAACTATAGATACACATGAGAAACACGATCACTCAGTAAAAATGTCAAGTGCTTGTTATACACATTGGACAGCTCTGTGTACTGAATACTCTGAAGTGCCCAGCCAAGTAATAGTTACGGCTAAGTCATATATGGACCTTGTGTTGTGCAATGATATTATGGGATAACACATACAAAATTGTGCCATGGCAACACCATATTTTTGGGGGGTAATGAACCCAAAACCGTCCCAGACAATTTCAGTGCACACAGACTTAACACAACAAACCACTTCTCTGCCAGTGCGGGGGGGGGGGGGGGCATGCCAAAGCAAAACTCTACAATTTCACAGTCATGCTAATTCCAGTAGGGTATACCAGTACTGCCAGAGGTGGTCCTGCTGTATAAATGTACGCCGTTAATTTTAATTGCTACAACTCTCATTATTTAGACTAGTTTTTCATAACAGCACTATACTAACCCCAACTCTCTCTTAAGTGCTCTAGTCTGTTTCTATGTGTCTCCCTCTTCCTTTCAATCTCTTTAGGGGCTGAAGATAAAAAGAAAAATAATGTAAAGTGGATGGTGGCAGCATTGGCAGCTTACTTGTTTAAGTAAAATATGGTATATTCAAAGTAGTGAGGTGGGGATTGTACCTTACCTTCAGCATCCCATCGGCTAAGGAGTTTAGGCCAGGTCATTGTAGTGGTGATGGCACTCTTACCGCATGCATGGGATGCCAGTACCATGGGTGACAGCCTTGGCCAAACCATTCCAGGCATCAGCTTTACACTTTGACCCAGTGTAGCGCTCCTGCGGGAGTCTACGGCTTTAATGCCTGCGGATGATGTCCAGAAAAATCTTGGACTCCTCCTCACATCAACTCTGTGCTTTAAAAGGAGTACAACCCTTACCTTCTCCACCCATACTTGTTTCACCTTCAAAGATATCCGGAAAAAAAACAGCCAGATACTTGGCACTCAAACCAGCTCTCACATGTCCCATCCTTTGCGCAATGACAGGCACCAAAGGGAATCTTATTTGCACAATGGATGACAATACAATAAAATATAGGTACTGTAATACTATGGTTGCAGTGACACTTTAGACAAGAAATACAGAAGTCCTTCATCCATTTTTTTCCTCCTCAGAAAATATGCTTAATAGCAACTGCCACCTTAATATGGTTAACTACATCATCGCAATTACTCCTAACCTTCAATATACAGACAGTGAAAAAACATCCCTCATAAAGATAAACAAATGGGCAACATGTAGAAAACTTACTAAAAGCTTACCAACAAGTTCAACTAGTAAGCTCATAGCATAATTAAATTTTGTGATGTTATACTTATAAAATGTTCTTTTGATTAATTCATATTATTATGTGTACTTTATCATAGGTATCATTTAAAAAATTGCAAACATTTGAATACATGGCATACCATTTCAGTGTGGAAATTTGAGGAACATGTTTTTTTAAAACTTAAACTGAGGAACATTCCTCATAATGTGGTACATTTGAGAGGTTGGAGCAATACAATTTCCCTACTCCTGTAATCTGTGCTTCCCATGCAGAGCTTACCACAGGTGTTCAGGCATGTGCAGAGCTTACCACAGGTGCTTGGGCATGTGCAGAGCTTACCACAGGTGCTCAGGCATGTGCAGAACTTACCACAGGTGCTCAGGCATGTGCAGAGCTTACCACAGGTGCTTAGGCATGTGCAGAGCTTATCTCAGATGCTCAGGCATGTGCAGAGCTTACCACAGGTGCTCAGGCATGTGCAGAGCTTACCTCAGCATCATGTAGAACTCAACACAATGTTCATCAGGTTTTCTTATTACGCAAATTGAGTGATTCAGAAACAGTAAGGAGATGACCCCTAATTAGCATACTAATTTTACCCATAATCTACATGATATAAGCATGACAGAAACCACATATCATCATAGTGCTACAAAAGGCAAACTTTGGCTCGAATCCGGAATCTTCTTACCTCAATCACTTGTTGCTACACATAAGGTATGTTGTACTTTTTACAGCTACTTCTTTGTATGATGGTAGCTTTGTTAACTTTCACTGTATCTATTTGTACTCAGGGAAAGCTCACCGAATGGGTACATTGCAAGAGTGCCTGACACAGTAGAATGTGGTCAAGTTACTGTAAGTTGTAGCAGCGTTAAGTGTGTACCTTACACATATGTAATTACAATGTAGAATTTCTACAAAGGTTATGGCTAATGATCAAAGTGCTGGTTAAGATTTGTGCTTGTTAACTTGCAGTCAGTCACTGACATATTTTTGATGGAGGATTGTTCTTAGGACACAATAATGTCTGACACTGAGATAAATATTGTTTTGTAGATAGATTTATTTTAGTGTCAGGCCATACTAAAGCATAGCAGGTGGACTTTTAGTATTGCATGACTGTTAGGAGTTGGAACACCCATGTATGACCACAGCTGTTCATCCCAGTGTTTTCCATACCAACAGAGATATAACTAAGAAAAAGACACAGAAAGCCACATCTACCTACAAGCCCAAGATTTACAGAGGCAGAAAATGAGGTGGTTTTAGAAGCCTACCGTTTCCATGGTAGATGGCTCATTGCAGCGACTTCAGCCAACCAGGCCACCTGTGACTCTGTTCAGCAGGATGCTGTCACCAACATCAATGCTGTGGGTGTTCAAGATCATAATTCTAATATGGCCCACTGCCAACCAATTGATGTGATCCATGCTGCCACTCACAGGGCAAAGGCCAAGGCATGGGAACGGAGAGTGACAGATGCTGCACCATCTACTGACCCACCCCATACGGAGATAGAGGGGCTCCTAGCATCACTTAACAGCAGTACTACCTCCACGGAGTTCCACAGTGCAGTACTGGATACCAGGGCAGAGCTGAATCGGTCCCCAGAGAATTTCCACTCATGATGCCCTAGGTATGTGGTCCTACTATCAGTACCTGGCCCTATTATTACCTGTTCATCATATACAGTGTATAATACCTGTCTCCCTTGTGTCATATAAGTGCATCTGTCATCTATGTGCAGCATCCAGCTGCACAAGGTATGGGCAGGGGGTATAACCCAGTATCATATGTTTATAGTTGTAATGATATCGGTTGCACATGTAGTTATTGTACTGGGTCATACTTACACAGGGTATGCTTTCTTTGGGTGTATTTGCAGGAAACTTTCTCTGGCACAAGTACAGTGGCACTGCCTCCATCTGATGTTGGAGGATTTTTAGCTTCTGATGATGATGATGATGAGCTGACACTTTCAGGGGATGTAAACTGTGTGTTCAACACAGAGAGTGTGTCATCCCCACGATGTCCAGTCATCCGAGTACGGGCACAGTCTTTATGCCAGCTCATACCCAAGTCACACTAGCATCTGAGAGTTGACAGGTTGATGGTGACACTGCAGATCACAGAAGTGTGGTGGCCTCCATCAGAAACATGTCTAAATCTGCCTCTTGCAATCATGGGCGGGTGGATCTACAAGGGGGGATGGGTTGATAATAGTGGCCCTCAGAAATATGGTTAATACCTTGCCCCCTGAGGTTAGTGCATCAATATCTGCCACCCAAAATAAATGCAGGGCCATCGTGGAGGCACAGGCAAGTTGTACCAGAACCTCAGCAGGTGCCATCATGGAGGCACAGCTGAGTTGTACCACATCCTTAGCAGAGGTTTTGAGAGTGATTCTGGCTATGCATGCTGACATATGGGAGTGCATGAGGCATACATGTGATTCACTGTATAGAATGTATCACACTTTAGAACATGCAGTATCTACTCTGGGTCATCTGTCAGGGGTGAAGGGCCATCCTCAAGCTTGGTTATCAGTGATGTTCTCAGATGTTAGCCAACCTGACCATGAACAAGTGAAATCACACCCCCATAGTGTTTGCATTTCCACTACAGTATTGGTTGTGGATGTGTCTACACCCAGGAGAGGCTAGCACATCTTCCAGCAAACAGCAGTCACTGTCAGGTAGCACATCAACACCATGGAACAGCCAGTGCATCTCCTGAAAGGACTGGCTCTCATGGGTGGGAGGCATGCACAGGAAACTGACCCCTCTGTCCAGCATGACCTGGACCTGTGCAGGAGGACACTCCACAGTGCTGCATCATATGTCAATATACAAAGGGTAAGGCATAGTTATCATCACTTGCACAGGAGGAGAAGGGAGTACATAACTATACATGAGCTGAGCTGTGTCCCTGCAGACACACACACACACACACACACACACACACACACACACACACACACACACACACACACACACAAACATATCATGAGAGCCCTCAGCACATGCAATATATTGACTGACCCTAGCACTAGCCCTTCCCAACATTAACCTGCTCAAAGCAGTTGCGACACTTCCCCTGAAGGCACTTTTTATACACTTCAGAGCTCCCCCTCGCACACTTCCCTGTGAAAGATATACACTCCCACACTTTCATCCCCACCTCTGCAAAAGATGATAACCGTGCCCTGCTCCATGTACATTACTTGGGTTGCCTATGTGTGATGCACAATTGAGCCAGCCTTTGCATGGGTAAGCAGTCTGGTGTATTCGTATGTATTATTTTTACTGTTTGTATCTGCTTAGCTCATGTATAGTTATGTACTCCCTTCTCCTACTGTGCAAATGATGATAACTAAGCCCTATCCTTTGCATATATATATATAAGAGCTTATTGCGGATACAACTTTGTAATAGCTGCTGCAATCCCTAATATTATTTGCAGCCTTACACTGCTGAACATAAGCATCTGGTTATGTACAAATTTATGGTGAGCATAGCACTGAAGCATGATGTTTAAATGTTTTTGAATTGCTCCACCATGTTTTTTGCCCCATTTTATCAGATGCAGAATTTCATTCGGTGGTCATTACCATATAAAATGGCTGACTATGTCATTTTGACTGGCTGCATCATGTTGATGGGTTTACTAACTCACACACACCTTGCAAGTGACCAGACCAGTGCAATGTGATAAAGTTTTCTGAATTCGGTTCTCTATAGTAATGTAGATGGGCTTTCAAGAATTTCATTACCATACATTTTAGATGAAGCTACAAAGGGAATTACTGATTGTGTGATTGCGTTGATTGAGGAACACTTTCAGGGTATTCCTGTTGCAAATGAAATGATAAGTCTGAGTTTTGTATGGAAGACTAACCTGAAAAAGAAAATGAGAGAATGAGAAGATTCCAGAAAGAAAACGTTATGCCTTAGAGTGTATGATATCTTACATCTTTGTACAACAGCTCCTCTTTATTCTACTTTAAGGAATTTAATTATTTTTGCACACTGCCCTTCCTTTAGAGTTTGCCTAAACTTTGTTATATCGTACAGCTACTATTTCTTGGAGATTTTCTCCCTCAGCCTCTGCAGAAAATGGGCAATGTAACTGAGCAGGGCCTTTCTGTTAAACAAAAGCAAGTAAATAAATACCAAAATAATAAATACATTTAGACTTTCATTGGAAAAGATTATGTTTTATGGGGAACTTTAGTCATTATTCAATGGAAACTAAGTTGTATTGCCTGAACTCCATACAGGTCACCCAGATGTAATTAGAATTAATGCACAAGCTAGAAACGTTGTCTGGTACTTAAAGCAAGAACTAATCACAATTATGTGTAGTGAATACGTGCCATGTCATATGGTACAGAAAATGCCCAGCCAAGTCTTACCACAACTATGAGGATTTGCAGGTAGATGTCGAAAAAGATTGCATATCGATTTAGCAGCACCATTTCAAAATAGTGTCACCATGATTTTCACAGATGCATAAATCAACATGGTTAAAAGTATTTCATATGACAGAAACTACATCTCAGGTTACTATTATCTGCATAAGAAGACTGTTTCTACCTTATAAATTACCTGAATATACAATTACTGACCTCAGAATGAAGTTTACGTCAGAAGAGTTTCCTTGCTTCAGTAAGCAAATCAGAGTAATAAATTTTAGTAATGTGCTACAGTATCCAAAAAGCTGTCTCTTCGCCAAACAATGTATGCAAACCAATAAGATACATATGAAGAAGTTGTTCAACATCATGTTGGAAACAGAGGATACAATGTTTCTGTTCCTTTTCCAGGACAAACAAACTCCAGCAGAGTTATTTTGACTATAAAAATCAAAACCATGTTGGACCTGATTTAAATGATTTGAGTAAAGCTGGTCATAAGAAAGTGAACTTGCAAAAGTTGAAGCAAGATAAACATTCTAGAAACTCAGCAGTCAATAAAGAAAGTCCATGTATTTCCAAGATACCAGTGAATGAGGTATTAAGTGGAGTCCAAGAATTGTTATGGAAAATAATTGCCCTATTTTCTTATTAAGTTCAAGGAACTGAGTTATTGATGTTCATAAAGGGAGACATTCTGACCATTTGAGACTTATAACTTCAATCTCCGCTTCCATACAGGTTTTGTACCAAGCAAATGGAGAACAGCTACAGTCATTAACCTGCATAAGGAATGATCTTTTATAGACTCAGGCAATTACAGTCCCATAAGTCTGACCAGCCTCATATGCAAAGCCATGGAAAGACTTATCCTGGGACTAATCAGTCAGGACATGGCCAGGCTCCAAACACTGGACCCATCTGAGTTCAGATTCATGAAGGGAAGGTCATGCTTAGTTAACCTGGTAATTTTTCTTTTTGAAAAGGTCACCAAAGCAATGGATAATGGCAAAACAGAACATACTGCATACCTCACCCTGGCCAAAGCTATTGACATGACTCCCCACTCAGGCATAGTAGAAAAGCTAAATAAAATGGCAGTCAACTCCCATTTAACATGCTGGATTGTTGACTGGCTCACAGACAGGATGTAGGAAATCAAAATAGGAGAAGTTACCTCCACAAAGAGACCAGTCACTAGTGGAGTCCCCCAGAATTCTGTGCTGTGACCTCTTCTGTCTGGCATCTAGTCTTCTCAAGTAAAAGCCAATGACAGAATTTGCAGATGACTGCAAACTAGGATCAGTTATTGAAACCACAAATGATTTAGCCATCATACAGTAAGGTTTGTCCCAAGTAAATAACCAGTGCCAAAATCATGGGCTGAAACTAAATGCCAAAAAATGCATCACTGTATCCTTTGGGAAGTCCTCTACCCCAGGGAACTACCACATTGACAATACATCCTTAAGAGTTGACCCATTTGTTCAGAATTTGGGAAATTATGTGGACAGTGACCTAACTTTTGACCAACATGTGTCCATTGTTGCAAAAAAGTCCTTCTATAGTCCACAGTTTAGGCTTGCCACCCCTTCGGTTTTTTTCCGGACTATCAGGAAATCAAACTGATTCTCCGGTTGTCTGGAAAACACTGTACAAACTCCGGTATTCTGTTTCAAAAAGGAAACAGACTATCGGAGTTTGTAAATCGGCTGATTTACTATGCTTTTCTTACAGAAAAGCATAGCAAATCAACCAAAAGCAGGCGGCGGGAGCAAATAAAGAGGGCGTTCCCGTTGATCGGCTGATTTACTATGCTTTTAGCAAATCAGCCAAAAGCAGGCGGCGGGAACGAAAAAAGAGGGCGTTCCCGTTGAGTGATGCTGTCGTGACATCACAAAATGGGCGGTATGTTGGCAGGAGAGGGGGTGGGGTTACTGGTGGGCGTGGCTCCGGTTTTAGCCATGAACGAAGGTGGCAACCCTACCACAGTTTATAAACAAAGTGATTGTGTCTAGATCTAGAAATGTCATTGTTTCCCTTTACTCAGCCTTATAATGGCCAATCATTGCATAAATGCCCCCTTTGGCATGTATCTGTCCAGACCCATGCAACAACTACAATGCCTACAGAAATACTTACTAAAAGGATACAAGGCTAAAACAACATGTCCTACGTGGACCGACTCAATGCCCTGAAACTATACTTGGTATCCTACAGACTGCTAAGAGGTGACTGTATCTGGCGTGATGGATTTACTGCACATCAACAAGGTCAAACGGCATCAAAAATACTTAGTCTAGAGATCTAAATCTCTTCTGCAACATCAATAAAAAACATTGAAGGGACATATATATAGCTTGCAGAGAATACTGCTGCTTTGGAACAGACTCTAAATCCACATAAAACAAAGTTTATCCCTATCCATATTCAAGTCCACCTTGGTTCTATGGATGCAAGGCACAAAATTTACCACAGGATTGCCCTCTTTACTACTGATGGACAGAGGCAGTTCCTAAATGCTTTATCCCATGCATGGGTCCCCTCAAATTATCTATGGTATGATCCCAATTATTTTCATTAGAGGCAATATGTAATTATCAACCATGGGATAGGTAAGGACACTCTCTAAAGAATGAGATTGGTTAATTTGAGCACATAAAGAGATACTATCTGACTTGCAACATGGCTGCACATTGATCACCAGCTTAATTTCTGCTTTTGCATTGTGAAAAAAAGAAAAAAGATAAGGGAGAGTAACTCTGCCAATTTTAGTAATTTCAGTTACTGGCTAGTAAGCACACTGCCTGGATGCCAGCAAAAAACCTCAAAGAAAACCTGCTAGAAAAGATGAAGAGAAAACACTGACTGGGAAAAATCCTGCAGCTATTCAGCAAAAAGCAGTTCAAACTCCATTTTTGGTGTAAGACATTGCTTCCACTAATCTAGAGGAAAAATAAATCAAATGTGCTCAAAGTAGATTCAAATAAATGAAACATTGAAGTATATCAACCCAAATAACAAAAGGCTAGAAAAATGGAAGAAACTTTAAACAGCTATTCAGATGAAATGATAAAACCTGCAAAAATCATAGGTCAAAATGAAGAAAAGGCTGGCTGAGTATGAAACTGTTTAAGAAGAGCTATTTCAAAAAATGGTAGAGTTACAGGACAGAGCACATAGGGAAAACCTGAGATTTGCTGCTGTACCAGAGAAACTGGAAGGAGCAGACTGTATTAATTTTATGGAAGCACAAATAATCAACTGTGCTGTTATTCCACACTGTTTTGGCCCTTTTTCAGCATAC